>NC_069005.1:34230220-34232314 GCF_001194135.2 Octopus bimaculoides
GGGAGTGGAAGTAATTCCTTTTTGAATTTTTCATGTTTCGGTCTCAATTAAGACGAGAAGAATTTTGAAATATAAAAAAAAGACTAGAAATAACACGAGAACCCCTATAAGGGAGCTATAATTCCACATGTTAGCGCATACACGTATACGTGTGTGCATGTTTGTGAGTACATATGCGTGTGTGTATGCTTGTGTGTGTCCTATGCATGTATA
Source organism: Octopus bimaculoides (assembly GCF_001194135.2). Lineage (NCBI taxonomy): Eukaryota > Metazoa > Mollusca > Cephalopoda > Octopoda > Octopodidae > Octopus > Octopus bimaculoides. Next base: position 34,230,434 of record NC_069005.1, read on the forward strand.
TATATATATATATATATATATATATAAACACACGCATACATATATATGTATATATATGTATGTATATATATATATATATATATATATGTGTGTGTGTGTGTGTGTGTGTGTGTGTGTGTGTGTGTGTGTGTGTGTATCCTTGTGAGCAATAAAGTTTCTTGTATATTCCATTTTCCGTCTCTATCATCTGTGTATGTGTGTGTGTGCATATATATATATACACACACACACGCGCATGCGTGTATAAATCGTGTCATTGTGTCGTTGGTGTTAAGGTGTGCATGTCTGTCAGATCTGCTTGTGTCTATACAGATTACGTATTAAGCAATTGCTCTCTTCTCTATGTGTTTATCACACTCGATATCTCGAACTCTAAAATAACTTAATAAAACATGAAAAGAATCCATATTAAGTGAAGAGAAGAGGCCTCGTAAGCTTTATCATAATGGAAGAATCTTGACAAATGTGTTTAAACAAAAATGAGGAGGAGGAAGGAGAGAAGAAAAACGAAAAAGACGGTGAGTGTAAAGAGTGTTGTATGGTGTGACTTTCTTTTTTTATAGACCGGTTGGTCGTATTCTCCACTCCACTCCACTCTGTTCGTGCCTCCAGATGGCGTTAGATAATGATGTGGAGTGCCTTTCGTTTACATCGGAAAATGACATAAAATGGTTGCGCAGACGGTTTTTCGTGGTGTCTCCAGTGCCACTAATGTACATATATATTTGAATACTCGTCTCCACTTCACAAATATGTTTTCACTTCACAAATACGTATACATTGGTGATAGAGGAGACACAATTAAAAACAAAATCGTCTGCGCAAACTCTTACGTAATTTTCCAGTGTAAATATATCGTCTGAGGAAATGAACACACAAATATGATCCACCTGTCCATAGATACTACGAACTGTATTATAATCATCCCAGGAATCCAGGCTATGATCGTAAGGAACACGTGATCTCTGGAAACGCGCGTAGGGATGCATTAAAATATTTATAAATTCCATCCATGGATAATAATAATAATAATAATAATAATAATAATAATAATAATAATAATAATAATTATTATTATTATTATTATTTTTATTTTTATTATTTATTATTATCATCATCATCATCATCATCATTATTATCATTATTATATTTATTCTACATTATATCGGCACAGCTCGGTAAAACTCCATAAATTTACTATTACCAGTTGCTATCATTAGGTTGTGGTCGGCATCAGAAAAATGGCAGCTTTTATATGCCCACTCAAAAACGTTTCCCGTAAGCGCGCTGATAGATAGATAGATAGATAGATAGATAGATAGATAGATAGATAGATAGGGAGAGAGAGAGAGAGAGAGAGAGAGTGACAGAAAGAGAGAGAGATTTGAAATTTTCACGCTATTAATACTCTGCCCATCGACATGGCTTTATTCTACTTGATTCCAAAGCAATGAAGGTAAAAAAAAACTTCAAACGGTAACTGGACGAATTCCTCCAAGAAACAGCCAAATTCGACCAGCAACAACAACTCCTCTTCGCGGGTATTCTTTCCTCCATCGCCAACTGTAGTAGTAGTAGTAGTAGTAGTAGTAGTAGTAGTAGTAGTAGTAGTAGTAGTAGTAGTAGTAGTAGTAGCAGTAGTAGAAATGGTTGTTGTTCGGAACTCAAATAGACAGAATTAGATTTTCCCCTCAGATCAAACATTCAGCCGTTAATTTGCCAGCTATATTTAACTGAATCGCCTCAGGAAGATGGCGACTAGTCAGCCGAGCTCTTTAGTAAGTGGAGACCAGGAAGTTAGTTGCCAATAATTGTATTATTTTAACCAAGAGTAGGGAAATGTGGTTTTGGCGTTTCTATGTGTGAGTTTTAATGTATGAA
>NC_069005.1:34232909-34233427 GCF_001194135.2 Octopus bimaculoides
TATATATATATATATATATATATATATATATATATATATATATATATATATATATATGTGTATATATGTGCGTATATGCATATATGCATGCAGGTATGATCTATATATGTTTTATCTGTACGTGTGTATATGTATACGTGCATATATCTATATACATGTATATATGTTGGCTATATTTAATACATTTATAAATATATTGGCTCTAAGTATACAACAAGGTATATTTATATCGTGCGCGCGAGCGTGTGTGTGAGTAAAGCAGTTATGAAGAAGGATATTCATTATACGTATGTAAATATATGCATATATACATATACACATATATATATGTGTTCATATCTATGTACGTGTATCGGAATGTATGTTTATATGTATATATTATTATAATTGACAACGTCATTATTGCTATTATTATTTTATCGCATGCACACATACATATATAATATATATATCAATAATATACTTGTGCATATATATGTAAAATATATATATATATATATATATATATATATATATAT
>NC_069005.1:34233437-34233688 GCF_001194135.2 Octopus bimaculoides
AAATATATATATATCAATATATATATATCTATGTATGTATGTATGTATGGATGGATAGATGGATGGATGGATGTGTATGTAAACTGGTATGTACGTCTAATTCCTTCCCCTCTCTATGTCTAAATACATATGCATTCATACGAAAATATATTAAGTACATTTCAGGCTTGCACATCATTGGTTTACGGAAAGCAATAAACATTACTGTGCCGACATTATATATATATATATATATATATATATATATATAT
>NC_069005.1:34234596-34235195 GCF_001194135.2 Octopus bimaculoides
ATATATATGATTGTGGGTATTCAGTTCTCCCTTAAGTTGAATATTTGGTATTGAATATTATTTTCATATTTACTCCAAAGAAGACGCAGACCAGTACGTGTGTATATTCGTGAGCGTATATAAACATATACACCCTATCCGAAACGCTCGTTCGCACACGTTCACACCTCATTTGAAACCTTATTTGCGTATGTGTGTGTGGATGTGTGTGTGTGTGTGTGTGTGTGTGTGTGCATGTATCTATCTGTATGTGTGTGTATTTGTGTATCCAGGGAAAACATATACAAGTGTGTGAATTAACAAATAAAAGGATATATATATGTGTCACACATACCAACATATTCATATATGTATTTGTATGTGTGTGTCTGTGTATGTGTGTGAGTGTACATGTATGTATGGAGTTTGTCATGGTTATTTCACAACTAAGCGATATTAATTACGACGTAATGGCTAATGTTTTAAAAACTTAATTATACACTTTACTTCACCTACTATATACAGTTATATACACATATACATACATGAATAATAGGTATATATATATATATATATATATATATATATATATATATATATCTCTCTCTCTCTCTCTCTCT
>NC_069005.1:34235818-34238569 GCF_001194135.2 Octopus bimaculoides
TACATATATATGAACGATGACATTGAGAGATAAATGCACACATAAAAATCATATTAGTGCTTCTCTGAACGTATACATGTATATATGAACATATACACGTATTTGTATATGTTTCTAAATACGTGTGTGTGTGTGTGTGCAATTGCTTCATCCGATTCCCTCTCCTCCTCCTCCCACCCCCCTCGTATTTCCGTCCTACCAATTCTGCTTCCAGTCACTCAGAACTGTAAAACATCTTTTAATCTGTCCAGACATTTACTCACTTCATGAACATGAACATTATAATAATAATTATTATTATTGTTGTTGTTGTTAATATCACCATCGTCATCGTCATCATCATCATCATCATCATCATCTTCTTTATCATTATCATCATCATCATCATACACATCCCGACAGTCATACTCGTCGTCGTGGTCATCCAGTGTTAAGACCATTTTAATCATCATCATCACCATCACGAACATCAGCATTATCCCCGTCATCATCACCATCATCGCCATCATCATTATCATCATTATCACCATCATCAACGTTATCGCAATGACTACCACCGCCCTCACCGCCATCATCTTCGTCGCCGATGTCTTCACATCATCATCATCGTCATCATCATCATCAGCATCATCATTATTATCCTCATCATCGTCGTCGCCGTCGTATTCGTCGTCGCTGCCGTCATCATCACCATCATCAGCATCGCCATGATTTTTAACATTACCTTCATCAACAGCAGCAGCAGCATCGTGAACGTTTCTAATCATGTTGTCTTTATTGAACCGTATCGTCTCTACATTCCCTGTACCACCACCACCACCAACAACAACAACAACAACACCAACAACAACAACAACAGCAGCAACAACAGCGACACCATTATTCATGATCACTGTGTGTTACACTTGTTACACGAGGTGGAAAGACCGCATCGTCACCGCAAGTGGTGTCGGATGTCTCTCTTATTTGTACTTTTAGCCTGTGTCCCAGGCAAGCAACATCGTGACGCTGAGTGGGGGAAACTCAAGTGTCCAAACACACAGGCTGCACATGGTATACATACATATGTATATATGTATATATATATATATATATGTATATGCATACATACACACACATATATATATATATATATATATATATATATATATATATATATATATATATATATATATAAATATATATACATATATATACATATATATATATATTCATATAAGTTAATGTATACATATGTATGTATGTGTGTGTGTATGTGTGTGCGTGTGTATATATATATGTGCATATATTCATACACATATGTACATATTCATGTACGTGTATCTGAGTGTGTGTACGTGTATGTACGTGTGTGTACGTGTGTGTGTGTGTGTGTGTGTGTGTGTATGTATGTATGTGTGTTTGTGTGTGTGTGTGTGTGTGATGTATGTGTGTTTGTGTGTGTGTGTGATGTATGATGTGTGTGTGTGTGCGTGTGTGTACTGACAGAAAGCAGTCAAAATTAATCTCTAGTACAAATATGTCTTCCTCATTGGCAAAAACAAAAACAAATGCAAATTCGACCAATTCTATATCGTTGATTATTATCCTTCCGCAAATGTGAAAATTCTAAACCATTAATGGCGCCAAAATAACCTAAATAACACGAAAAACTTTTCGTAGAACATTATACATGTCACGAGACTCTTACTGTTTAGCCAAAATGGTTACATGTTCAAAAGAGCAAGAACATGAGAATTTGATGTAGGCATGACAGCTTTGATAGTTCCGGATTATACAAGATGACTGGCTTTTTGCAGTTCAACGAACAACAGATGTTTCTTAATGGAAATAACGTGGGTCTGTACAGGAATGGTTCTTTCAACACTTCGAACAGCTCAAAGAGTATACAGCTGGCACCTTCAGAAAAACTAATTACTGCCTTTAACAAATTCGTCCTAAAAGTGATTGTAGCAGCAGACATTACGACAGCAAACTTCCTGCGTTGCACAATGAGACTAAATTTGAAATCGTATGAAACATTCCAACAAGGAGTATCTGTTACTTCCATTATTTTTTCACACAAAAGCCAGACTTCAGATAAGATATCATGGATATCAGGCTTAGTAATCGCCAACATATTAATAGCTATAGTCTTAAACATTACGTTGGGCATTATCAAAAGCCGATCAAACAGATGAAGTGCGTAGAGAGAGGTTATAATTCCACCATAATTATTGAAGACTTATCTTGGATAATGCAGTAACAAAAACTTGTCGCACTAGTATGCTTCAGGCAGGGTTAAAAGTTATAATCTGCATCAAAAGTTCTTTTTCAGAAACTCGCATAAGAGGAATGCTACCGCTTTATCTGGATATATAAAGCAATTTAAAAAACCGTGTATTTACAAATACGATTTTCAGTTATCAAAAATCGGAGATAGACTGAGGTACCAAACGAAATAAGATAATGCACGGTGTACACGTGAAAGAAAGGCTTCATAGTAACAAAATAGACAGGGGCCAGAAATATTGGCAAAGTGGAGTAAGAAGCCGTTTTATCTGGTATATCTTGCATTACCAAAAGATTCGACATATTCTTGGTGGTAGGTGACGGAGAATTGTTCTTGTAAAAATATTACTCTGTTCGTGTATCATCACCATCGGAGTTGAAAACTTTATAATTCATGGTAAACATAGCTATACATTTACATACACACAGACACACACACACATATTTATATCTAGGTGTATACATATATATATATATATA
>NC_069005.1:34238748-34239229 GCF_001194135.2 Octopus bimaculoides
ATTCGTATACATAAAGGTGTGCGTCTTAGCATTTGTGCATAGATGTTATGGGTTACGTTAGTGTGTTTGCATTAGTGGAGGTGGGCAGTGATGGCGTGTTGTATGAGTGCAATGAGTGTGGGAGGGTTCGGGGATTGTCGTTCTTGACATCGTAAAAGCTTTTTCTAGAAAATATGGCCTTTTTATTGTGAATGTCCAAAATGATATTTTTTGAAAAGGATTTAACAGTGAAGAAGTATATTTTATGTAAGAGACACAACGAAGACGTACTAGGAGATTTATGGTTTCACTCTACGCATGTGTGCACATGTGCAGATAAGTGTGGGTATATATATATATATATATAATGGTATGCATATATATATAGGTGTGTGAATGTATGTGTGCGTGCCTCTGTGTGTGTTTGTGCGTATACACACGAACAAATACATAGACGAATTTACGCATTTGTATATAAAAATGAATGTACATTTATAAACAC
>NC_069005.1:34239541-34240184 GCF_001194135.2 Octopus bimaculoides
TATAGGTATATAACTAGATAAATACACACCCACACACATATATATATATATATATATACATATATATATGGTGTCAGTAATGGTAGCCGTATTTAAACACTTACAAAAACTTTGGAATTGATGGGGGTTTTTTTAATATTTTTGCTGTTTGTTAGTTTATTTTAGTTTTCATTTCTGTGAATCATCGAAACATTTTCATCGTCTTTCTTCAGACTGGCACAATTTCTTTCTATTTCGGTTGGAATGAAATGGAAACTAACTTCATTTTACCACTATATAGTTGTTCATATCTATCTATCTATCTATCTATCTATATATATATATATATATCTTTTACTCCTTTACTTGTTTCAGTCATTTTGACTGTGGCCATGCTGGAGCACCGCCTTTATTCGTGCATATCGACCCCGGGTCTTATTCTTTGCAAGCCTAGTACTTATTCTATCGGTCTCTTTTGTCAAACATATATATATATATTTATTCATCTATATATTTATTTATACATATATATTTATTTATATATATATTTATATATTTATTTATATATGTATATATTTATATATTTATTTATATATTTATATATTTATATATATACATATATTTATTTATTTATATATATATATATATATATATATATATATAT
>NC_069005.1:34241139-34244027 GCF_001194135.2 Octopus bimaculoides
GTGTGTGTGTGTGTGTGTGTGTGTGTGTGTGTGCGACTGCACAACAATAGAATCAACGTATTTTTAATGGACCACTGGATTTCTATTTTTCTCCCGGCAACACTACAGCCAGCAGGGCCCCTGTGACTTATTATTCGTTCTACTGAAACCCGAAATGCAGGGCAGAATACTAAAAGTAAACTCTGAAGTTTAGAGCTGAAAGCGTTTCCAATTCTGACTATCCCATACTTTATGTGTATGAATTGTGCCCTTCCATTTTTAAATGGACAGAGTGTGATCTGAGTGAGACATGGTTCCATTTTCTAGCAGTCTCATAACAGTAGTTTCCAACTCCTCCCAGACTTTCTCACCTTATCCTTTCATTAAGGGACATCCTTACACCTCCAATTTTAAATAATTAAATAAATAGTTTTGCCCACCTCACATGACTAAGAATGGATGGTCTCAGACACCCCCACCCCACCATTACTTGCCACACACACTGTGTTCTCTTCCTTTAACCGTCACATTCTACCTATGGCCTTCTTGTCCCCTCTTTCATGTCATCGCTCTACCTTCGTATCTGTCGCTCTCAAGTCCCTTTTCCGTCCACCGAGTCCCCAATAATGGATCATAGAGGTTATACACGATATCATAAATCAGATATCATAAATCAGATATCATAAATCAGAGGATAATATATTACCATAAGTTTTTCGTTTCATTATTTGCCGGTGACTTTCTAGTAATGAATACACGACTCTTACAAATTATTTATAACTTTTACCGTTTATATGTATGAATATCGATGAAAACAGGTGAGATCGTCTTACAGCATTTTAATTGATATTAATGAGATATTTGATCTTGGTGGCAAAGCACAGATTTTCTTAAATTGAATCGAATGTTTAACAAGATGACTTTCTTTTGCTTCTCGTCAGCTATTTTCAATGTTTGTGTTTACTTTAGTCACAGCAGAGAAGTTAGATTCACACAACTTATTGAAGAGCGAAGTAGAATTCGCAAAGATTTTCATCCTGGTTGTCCTTGGAGACGGTATTCAATTTTCTATCTAAAACCATCTACTCCATATGTTCATAATACATTAGTTTTAAAAATCGATCAACCATCAATCAATTCATTCATTTTTTTCTGATTTATCGTTTTTTTGTTTGTTTGTTTTGTTTTCTGGAATAATTCATATACCTCAGGTCTTATAAATATTTCAATAACACAGATGTAGCATTCAATACTTACATCCAGAAAGTATTTCCAGGTTCTTTTCTGCATTGATTCCAAATCAACAAGAAATGAATTCCTTGATGTCGGAACATTTTGCTGCTGGCGATTATTTCCGGTGCGGTTGGGTAAATGCTGAAATTTCAATTCTTACTTCACTTTAGCCTATAGTTTCGGTTTTTCGTTAAAAACATCAGAATTATCAGAATGATATCAAAATATTTCAAAATATTTTCTTTCTTTCGTTGTTTGTCCAATTTCTTGTGGAACTGATCGACTTCAAAAATATCGGAGAAATCGACCAACTTTGAACACCAAAGTTCATAATCTTGCGATACAACATAGCACGTGACTCTTCGGCAACAAATGAACTTTGATGTGGAAAACCAGCGTTTTATATTTAGAGAACATCTCATCGTATATTTTTGATAACAAATGCGGATAAACCAAATCCAATTTTAATTAAAAAAATGTTAGCCCTTTCTATAAAATCATCGATTGTTATCTAACAACAAAATATAAAATATAAACAACAATGATAAGTTTGTATTTGATTGTTATACTTTAAGTACCAGAAAACTGTTTTTTTTTTGGCCAATCGTAGGTGAGGCACCCTCTCAACAGATAACGAAATTTTTCCAAGATAAGTCTTTCAACATTAAACAGTCATTGATAAGAATAAAACAGATATTCGCCAGAAGGCAATTCTTCTCATGCCTTACCTACATAAAAATCGTTGAATTTATGTAAATGATGTAAACAAATACCAGTAATTGTGCTGCCCCGCCAATATCACAAAATTCATCAACCTCTTTATTGTACAATGTGTCGTCCATCACATCGGTCTTTTCCTTTTATTTACATTCTCCTCAATAATTTCTAGTTGACCAATTTGGCAGAGTGGTACGAAGACTGATTAGGTATAATCAATCCGGCTTACTGCGCTGTGGGATCAAATTCCACGTAGCTAAACTTTACCTTTGTCTTTTTGGAGTCGATAAATAAAGTACCAGTAGCATTTTGAGGTTGGCTCTTCCCTTTATCATTGTTTTTCTCTCTCTTTCTCTCTCTCTCTCTCCCTCTCTCTCTCTCTCTCTCTCTCTGGAATAAATCCGCTACAGTCAGACCTGGACAAGATTTGATTCTGCCAGGTTTCAAACTGTTCATGACATGCCCTATGTCACAAGAGTACCAGCACGATTCTAATAAGAATTGAAGAACCTAAGAGAGAACAAAGTTCTCGTTGACATTCGACTGAGGCATTCTAACGGAATTTTAGCGCCTTTATTTTCGTATTCTAGATTACGTGCTGTTCATACAATTACTGTTCAAGCAGGTGGAAATAGCGATCGTGCGTGGTTTAATTACTTTTGCGATTAATTCAGTAATTATGCTTCTTGTAAGACACCTGAAAATCCATTACTACAGAAGGGCATCAAAGAAACAAGACAAAAGTTGTTTAGAAAGAATGTCCCTTGGTGCCAGTCACCAGGAACTGTGGCGCCTGACTTTTCACCATCACCAAGTGTCTCCTCTTTCGAGAACATCCGCAGAGCGACTCTCATGGACAAAATGCACAGGAGGTAAAAACGCAAAATCTCGTCACCAATTCCTGATCAGGCCTTTAAATGTAGCGACAGCGGGCGTTCGTGCGTTGGCTTTGTCAGTCA
>NC_069005.1:34244544-34245414 GCF_001194135.2 Octopus bimaculoides
GGTACTGTTCGGAGTGCCAAAAGATGACATCGGTAGCGATGGTGGTGGAGGTGGCGGACCGGGTGCAAACGATGCTTGATATATAGTTAGTAGCGAAATTAATGGTGTGTGATAACGACGGTAGAACGGTGGTGCGTTGCAACTATAGCAGCTGCAGCAGCAGCAGCAGTAGTAGTAGTAGTAGTAGTACTACTACTACTAGTAGTAGTAGTAGTAGTACTACTACTACTAGTAGTAGTAGTAGTAGTAGTGGAAATGTAAGAATTCTAGTGTTGAGCAATAACTTTTAGAATTATGCACACATAAACACACATGAGCATACACACACACACACACACACACATACACATGCACACATCTAATAAAGAAGACTAAAGAAGAGGTAACATCACCTCCACAATCGCACCTCATATCTACTACAAACAATATAACTATCATAATCGCTACACCAAGGCGGCACGCCAACTTTATCCCTCCATATTAGGAGCCTTCACCTAATACGCTAGGACTGCTAATAGAGGAATCTGTCAACTGGAGCTCAGTTCACACAGCAGAATCTAGACACAGCGTTGAATATACAAACATATTTATATATATATATTTATAAGTATATATATATATTGTTGTACTTGGGGATGGTCATATTGCCAGTTTAGCCAATAAAAACACACGCACTGTATATTTGGTGTTAATTTGCTTCAGCTTTATATTACATTAATCTTAATCTTATTTCGGCCAGAGTTCTTTCGTCACACTTCTGTGACCTCATCAGTGGTCCTTTGTTTCCTTCCTTCTTATGTGTGTCTCACCTTGCTAAATATCAGCCATTTACAAAATGGCTGATAGTTAGCAAGGTGAGACACACGTAAG
>NC_069005.1:34247329-34249839 GCF_001194135.2 Octopus bimaculoides
AAACATACATACACACATACGTATACATACACATCTACATTATATGTATATATATATATATATACATACATACATACATACATCCATACATACATACATACATGCATGCATGCATACATACATTTACCTTCCATGCATTTACATATCTCCATTTATCTCTATCTCTCCACCCATAAATTAGACTTTGCATAAGTGTTCACACCCTCCAATATACAACTAAACTACATTTTCTCCTGCAAAGAAAAAAAAAACAACCCATAAAACAAAAGACCTGCTTTCTTCTTTCACACTCTGCCCCAATGATTTATAGTCTCAGAAGATTCTACCATAAAGTCCATCTCTCGTCAATCAAAAACGCAATAACGGAATTGAACTCCTCCTACTTTGGTTTCGTACCCTTGCCGTGTTCTTAATGCCGTTACACCATCAATATTATTATTATTATTATTATTATTATTATTATTATTATTATTATTATTATTATTATTATTATTATCATTATTATTATTATTATTATTATTATTATTATTATTATTATTATTATTATTATTATTAACATCAATAACACAAAAGCGATGATAATGATGACAAACATGGATTTTCATTATCATTGTTATACTAATAACAGTAAGAATTATTATCATTGTTGTTATTATAATTATTATTATTATTATCATTATTATTATTATTATTATTATTATTATTATTATTATTATTATTATTATTATTATTATTATTATTATTATTATTGTTGTTGTTGTTGTTGCTGTTGTTGTTGCTGTTGTTGCATTAATATTAATATTATGATGCTTGTCATTGTTATAATTATATTGTGAGTTGCCATATTATGCCTTCCGGTTATAATTTACATAATATATATATTTATATACATACATACATACACACACACATATATATATACATAGACATATGTATATATATATGCATATATATATATATATACATATACATACATATGAACGCATGTTTATACATATATGTTTATATATGTTTATAAATATATATATATATATATATATATATATATATATATATATATATATATATATATATATATATATATATATATATATATGTATATATGTATGTATGTATAATTGTATGTATTGGTATGTATGTTTATATAGCCATTAAAACGCAGGGTTCTGTTGTTCATGTTACCCACGAGGCAAATACAAACATTGGTTGTTTTATCAATATCCTACACCTTTTTTTGTACACAACAAACACTTTATTTGTCCTTCTCTCTCTCTCTCTCTCTCTCTCTCTCTCTCTCTTTATCTATATATATATATATATATGTGTGTGTGTGTGTGTGTGTGTGTGTGTGTGTGTGTGTTCACTTATAGTTTCTATAGTAAGTTTATTACAAGAGGTTTCATTTATATGCCGACTCGTACAAATTCGCACAAAGTTATTGCGTGTGTGCGTCTGTGCTTTTGTGCAAATCTATTACTTGCTATTGTTTATTACGTTGCAGGAAAAACAAGGAGACATTTACTAATGGTAGGACTCAATACATATACTTAGTGAAGTTTATCGACAATACTCTTGTCGCAGTCAACTATAAATTAGCAGTAAATTATGTAAGTGTAAATATTGAACACTTGCTGTATTGTGGATCTGTTACTCCAGTTCAATGCAGCTTCTGGCTTTGTTGAATGCATAAACAGGGTGGCTTCTTGTTTCTCCGGAATTCGTCAAATTGTTGCCGACACCTCTGATGCGACCCAGATAAGCTTCGTTCCAATCTTGAGAGAAATAAATTTGTCCTGTTGATATATCCCTTTCTACTATAGACACATGGCCAGAAATTTGGTAGGAAGGGGCCAGTCGATTAGATCCATACCGGTGTTTCACTGCTACTTAATTTTTCGACAACGAAAGGGTGAAAGGCAAAGTCGACCTCGGCGGCATTTGAACTCAGGACGTAGCGACAGACGAAATACCGCCAAGCATTTCGCCCGGCGTGCTAACGATTCTGCTAGCTCGCCGCCTTCACTCTATCTATCTATAGATAGATAGATAGATAGATAGATAGATAGATAGATAGATAGATAGATAGATAGATAGATAGATAGATATAGATAAATAGATGGACAGATAGATAGATAGATAGATAGATAGATAGATAGATAGGCAGACAGAAGACAGACAGACAGACAGACATGTTCATATACACCATCCTCTCACAAGATTGTTGACTTATGCAAACTGACAGTACTCTATCATTTTCTTTCAGTACTATTCACTCGTGCTTCCTTTCGTCCCCTCTCTATCTTCTTATTTTGTTTTCCACCTTTCTCTATCTCTCTCTCTCCCTCTTACTCTCTCTCCCCCTTTCTCTTTGTGTTTTCTCTCTTCTCGGTAGACATGTCTATCTTCTATACTTAGTAGCCGAATTACTGCTCAAACCACAGATGTTGTGAAATATAAATACGTATGTATGTGTGTGTGCGCATATATATATATATATATATATATATATA
>NC_069005.1:34249886-34251490 GCF_001194135.2 Octopus bimaculoides
AGAGAGAGAGAGAGAGAGAGAGAGAGAGAGTGAAAGAGAGAGAGAGATGGGGGTATAAACAGCTAGATAGAAAGAAAGAAAGAAAGAAAGAAAGAAAGAAGGAAAGCCAATCACAGAGCATCAGTGAGAGAGTAAAAATCGTGCCACCAATTTGTTATCGTGTTTCCATTGAAGTCCTGTTTACCAAAAACAACCTAAAGACCATTTGAAGAAGCATTTGTTCCAAGATCACCAGAAAGAAGCAGAATTCTTTGAAGGAGATAGAAAAAATCTAAAGACCCAAAGAATCTCGAGGTTATCTTTTATAGAACGTCTTTTGTTATCTCTGAGACCCCCATCTGTATCAGAATTGTCTTAAATTCCATTGCTCTTATTACACCATTATTGTTAATCTCCAGACTTTTATTCCATTTCGTATCTACGATGCCTTTTATTGCATAATTCTTATGTATCGTATTCTATTATTCTAATGCCAACTTTATGCCATGATTCCAGTATTCCATGATAACATTATTCGTATCTTCTTTATTTCGTTTTGTTTTGCCACCGTTCGCTTTTTAATCCCATTCTTCTGGTACCTTTTTCATCTCATTATGGCCCGCCTCCATTATTCTGGTTATCTTATCTTCTTCAGTGATTCTTATGTCAACCATTCCAAGTTCCACATATAAACAAGTAAACAACTTTCTCTCTCTCTATATCTATCTATCTCTCACTCTCTCTCTCTGTCTCTTTCTCTCTCTCTCTCTCTCTCTCTCTCTCTCTCTCTCTCTTTCCCTCTCTCTCTATCTCTCTCTTTCTATCTTCTATCTATCGATCTTTGTATTTTTAGTGCTTTCTTTCAGACATAGACACAATGGTCTGACTCTTTTTATCTCGATATGTCTCTCACTCTCATTTGCATATCTGTTTCACACATACACTCTCTCCTTTTCTCTCTCTCTCACACACACACTCTCTCCCTTTCTCTCTCTCTCTCTCACACACACACAGACGCACACACACACACACACTTGTATATATGTGTTTATGTTGTGTCTCCGTGTCTGTGTGTGCGTGTATGTATGCATGTGTGCGTGGCGTGTCCGTGTGCTTGTATGTGTATATTAGCCACAAGTGTTCTGAGTGAAACAAAATCTCGTGAACCCTTTCATCTTCTGCTTGTACCGGGGTATCTCAGATTTCTCAGTAATGAAGAACATTCCAGATCCTCTTGTCTATTTCAGCATCTAGGGAGAGTTTGTCGGTGATAGTGGAACCGAGGTACATGAACTGGTGGACAATCTCGAGCTCATAGTTGTCGATGGTGATGACAGGTGGTGCCGACGTGTCTTGACGTGTCTTCTTCAGACTGATGGTCATCCCGAAGTCTTTGCAGGCCTCAGCTAAGCAATACATCATCAGCTGCAGTTCCGTCTGAGTGTGAGTCGCAACTGCAGCTTCATCAGTGAACAGCGAACAGCATGACTCTAATGAGGGCATCACGGACCTTTGTGTTCGCTTTAAAGCGGGCAAGATTGAACAGCCCACCATCCGATCTCGTCCGTAAGTATATTCCCTCATGTGCTGTGCCAAATATATATAGAGGGAATATATATGCATAT
>NC_069005.1:34252118-34252649 GCF_001194135.2 Octopus bimaculoides
GTGTGTGTGTGTGTGTGTGTGTGCGTGCGTGTGCGTGTGTGTGTGTGTGTGTGTGTGTGTATAAATGTCTGGCATAATGCAAGTGTAAGTTAATTTGTGCATGCACAAGAGCTACGAGGATATTTACTACCTTTTTCACAGCACAGTATCCAATAAGAGAAAGTTCTCTCTTATTAAAGAATGTCCAATAGCAAATAGAAAGGAAACGGTGAAGTGAGCGAATGAAGAATGGACAGGGACGAGTATTGCACTCTTCAATTGAGGAAATCTAAGACAGCGAGCTGCAGAAATAACCCACGTTCTGACATCGGGTCACTGAACTGTCAACTTGTTTGAACTCTCTTACCAAAGTCTTACTTATACGTACATACATGCATACTTCTATACATACATGTAGATATATATGAACGCATACACACACACATGTATACCTACATACACATTTACACGCATACGTGCATACATGCATGAACACACGCATACATACTTACATATATATATATATATATATATATATATATATATATATAT
>NC_069005.1:34253424-34254593 GCF_001194135.2 Octopus bimaculoides
ATATATATGCATATAAATATATATATGGATATTATACATATGTACGCAAACACACACACATGTTTGTGTGGTTAAGAAAATTGTTTCGCAATCACATGGTTCGGGGTTCGTTCTAATTGCGTGACCATCTCGGAAAGGTATTTCTCTGCTGTAGCCCCTTGTCCGATCAAAACCTTGTGAGTGGATTTGGTAGACGAGAACTGAAAGAGTCTCGTTGTATCTCCCTATATATGTTATTTTATTATCCGTTCTCCGCAGACGAAACTATAGCATCTTCAGGTCATAATTTGTTCGCCGAAAACCACCAAAACACCGAAATTTTCAAAACCACGTGACTATCGACTTTTTACGTATTCTTTGTTATTTTTGTCTCTATGATGTTTGCTTCTATTTATTTTATATATATATATTTCGCATTATTTTTTTTTTACAGTTGAACAAAAAAAAAGTGAAACAGCCCACAGTTTTTGAGTTATATTCACCCCGCGGGTTAATATTTCTTGCAGCCGAGTTATGGAGCGTGTAGGAGGGCAGCCAGGATGGAATTGGTGATGTCGCGAAATGCTAATCGATACTAACAAAGCAAAAGTCGATATCACTTAAGACATAGTAATGTTTTTCGAAATCACTATATCAGTTTCACCTTTGAACTCTTCCATCTCAGATGTACAGCGTCTACACTGTTAGTGGGTGGATGCTTGTCTCTCTACCCACCTCTATCCCCCTCACACACACTCACACACACATACACACTCTGTGTACACACACACACACACATATACATATATATACAGAGAAACTCACACACATTCATGAAAGTATATATATGTGTTTGTGTGTGTGTGCGCGCGTGTGTATGTGCGCGCGTGTGTATGTGCGTGCGTCTATGTTTATACTTCAGTTTTCATATGTATAAAGGTATACAGGTATATGTATGTGTGTATATATATAATATATATTCATATATATATATATATATTCATAAGTGTCTCGTTTGTATATTTTATGAACATACACAATAATGATATATTTGTGTAGCATTCAAACGTATGAGCATTTATGTATACGCATGGATGTGCGTGTATACACATACACCTATGTATATCATGCGGGCACTCTATGCATCTCTCTCTCTCTCTCTCTCTCTCTCTCTCTCTCTCTCTCTCTCT
>NC_069005.1:34254603-34255174 GCF_001194135.2 Octopus bimaculoides
ATATATATATATATATATATATATATATATATATATGCGTGTGTGTGTGTGTGTGTGTCTAGATATGAGTGCGTGTAGAGGCGTTAGTCCGTTCAGAGACAAAAAGTTGTGGGTTGATAGACAATGGCCTGTCTGAATGACACACATACACACACACACACACACACAAACACATGCACACACAGATACACTTACAAACATACAAATATATACACACATAAATACACAGATATGCCTATCTGTCTGACTCAATGTGTTTGTGTGTGCTCGTGCGTGTGTGTGTCTTTGTGTCTCTGTTCTCTGTATACATATATACATTCATGTATATGCATATATTTGTGTATGTCTGTAAATGTACGCCTATGTGTGCGTGGGTATTACATATGGGTATATAAATACATGCGCACGTGCGCATATATATATAGCATATTTCATATAGACACAATTTCATATACATCAGCGTGTGCCGCACGCATGTACATACATACGTGTATATATATGTTTATATATATATATATATATATATACACACACACACACACACACACACATATATATATATATATATATA
>NC_069005.1:34255593-34256146 GCF_001194135.2 Octopus bimaculoides
TATATATATATATATATATGTATGTATGTATGTGCATATATACATCCACCCACAATAACAGTACCATACTCTTGTTCAATGTCAGATCAATGATCAATATTGACAAATGGTAAGCCAAACTTGAATCTAGGTGTGTGTGTCTATATATTTACTACCAATTAGATGCGTGGGTATATATATATATATATATATATATATATATATACCCACGCATCCAATTATATATATACAAATATTTTTATATATATATGTATGTATGTATATATGCATATGTATGTGTGCGCGTGTATGTGTGAGTATTTGTGTAACTGTGAGGCTGTGTTTGTGTTGTGCGAGTGGGGAACAAAGGTTGCGCACACGAGTATTTCTAGAGACAGACGTATAATAGCAGGAAAGGTGGGGAGGAAGGGACGGGGTGGAGTGAGGAAGAAAGGAGAAGTAGAAAGAGGTAGGCAAAGATGGAGAGAAGGAGAGAATGGGAAAAAAAGAAAAGAGAAAGGAAGAGAGAGAGAGAGAGAGAGAGAGAGAGAGAGAGAGAGAGAGAGAGAGAGAG
>NC_069005.1:34256654-34258633 GCF_001194135.2 Octopus bimaculoides
ACACACACACACACACACACACACACACACACACACACACACACACACACATACATACACACACACAAACAAACAAATAAGCGTATGTAATTATGCATACAGTCTCTCCACCGTCTCTTACTACCCCTCCTCTTTTCTCTCCTTCTCGACCAAAAACATTGCACGCAATTCTATTAGAAAAACTGGAATAAATTGGATGCAGATTTGTCGAGAGAAATTGTTTAAATATAAGAAAACACACAGAAGCGGAGACACAAGAAAAAGGGACTGTCACATGGGTGTGGGCATGTTGACCCCGTCCAAAGAAACTGACAAGTGTGGGTCTAATTGAGACATAGGTTTTTATTTTAGTTGTGGAATTACTGAACAACAAACAAATGGACATAGTCTGTGTACATAATTCTATAGATAAATTCAGTGTGTAGATAGATAGATAGATAGATAGATAGATAGATAGATAGATAGATAGATAGATAGAGTCCAGAGGTGTTGACTGGTAAGATACGCACAGTGTGTGGATGTTATCTGGATAGATAGGCATACTGTGAAGATGCTGACTGGATGGATGCATACAACGTGTAGACGTTGTGTGAACAGGTAAACACATTCTCTAGATTTTAACTGGATAAACAGACGCTAACTTGTTGTTATCTGGTTTAACTCGTTCATTGTGTAGATGGTGATTAAATAAACAAACACGGGGTGTAGATCGTGATTAAGTATATAGACAGTCGATGTATATAACGTTTGAATGATTAGACACTCCAGTTTCATTCCGTTTGGGTACGGATATATATCTATTGTAATGGTGGTCTGCCCTTGGACAGGTTCTGTGCATGTGAATCTTGTGTGCATGTGAATATATATATATATAGTGTGTGTGTGGAGAGAGAGAGAGAGGGGGGGAGAGAGGGGGGAGAGAGAGAGATGTTGGCTTGGGCGGTTATCGGACCAGGCTCAGCCAGTTGCACGTTAATTTCACGAGCAAGCTGTTCCGTTGATCGGAGCAACTGGAAACTCTCGTCGTCATATTTATTAGGCTGCGGCCGTGCTGGCGCATCACCTTTTCGTCGAATGGATCGATCCCAGTACTTACTTTTTGAAGCTTGTTACTTATTCTATCACTTTCTTTCGCCGAACCGCTAAGTTGCGGAGACATAAACACACTAACACCGGTTATCAAGCAGTTGTAGCGAGCAAACACGGACATAAAGACACACACGCATGCATACATACATACATACATACATACATACATACATACATACATACATACATGCATACATACATACATACATACATAGGACGTGTTTCTTCCAGCTGCCGTCTACCAGATCCATTTTCAAGGCTTTGGTCTGTGTGAAACTATAAGAAAAAAAAACACATGGCCAAGGTACCACGCAGTGGGACTGAACCCAGAACCATGTAGTTGAGAACGAAAGTTAGACATTTAAGTAGCTAAAATTATATCGATGTTGCCTGTATAATGAATATGTAGATGTATCTTAGCACTGTGTATATGCACACATGAATGGTTAAGCATACTGCGCATGCGTCGACTGCATAGATGGATAGAAACGAATTTTAGTCCCGGAGTATTTGAACAGACAAATAAAATAACATGTCGTAATACACTAACATTTTCGCTAGCTTCAATATTTCGTTAGCTTCTATAGTTTATCGTCCATTTTGCATTGCTCTGTCCTTCGAATAACACACAACTTTATAAGGTTTAGACTTTCACTGGATACATAGAGACATTGTGTATAGAGAAACAGATTAAATACAGTGTGTAGATATTGACTGGATGGCTAGACATTGTGTACAGACCTTGAGTATAAAGGAATATAAATGCTGTGTATATACATACAGATAGATAACTAAAGGGTGTAGATGTTAACTGGATACATAGATATTGTGTATAGACGTTGTGTATAGCCGTATCTAAACAGTATGTATATATATATATATATATATAT
>NC_069005.1:34258696-34261800 GCF_001194135.2 Octopus bimaculoides
TGACTAGATAAGTAGAGTGTGTAAATGTTTAGTAGATAGATAGCCACTGTATCTTGTATAACTGTAAATACCTAAATAGACTCAAATATATATTGATAATAAAAGATGTTATATTGTAAAATGGAGGCTCACAATAGACGGGTCTTCAATACAATTGATTAAAAGTTGAAGTAAAGTTCAGATCAATATGGCTACCGATCGACACAAACATTGACTTACACAAATCACTTCGGAAAATATTCAATCATAATGTTCACAAACATTAATGGCTTCTACTCTGGATTTCTGCTGTAGCAATATAAAGGAGTACAGACAGAAATAAGGGAGTACAAGCTGTCCAGTGTGGGGAGCTTGTGAGCGCTGGTTCGACTTGCTGAAAATAATTTTCAAAACGTCTTTCGATTCACTCTGCAGGCGTGGCTCTGATGTAAAATGTTTGTTTCTCAGCCACATGGATTTTCGGGTTCAGTTCTGTTTCATGTTACCTTGAGAAAGTATCTTCTACTATAGCCTCAGGTTGACCAAAGCCTTGCGAGTGGATTGAGTAGACAGAAACTGGAAGAAGCCCGTCTTATGTGTGTGTGTGTTCACGTGTATGTGCGTATGTGCGTGACCCGTTTTGACAACCGATGTTGGTGTGTTTATGTCCTGTAACTTAGCGGTTCAGTAAAACAAACCAATTGAATAAAAAGTAGGCTTTTGACCCATAACCATCCCGAAAGGAACTACAAATATGGAGCCGTTGTAAGGTCACATGCCACGTTAGAAATAAATGTTATATCTAACAAGAATCATGTCCTTATTGTCTTAACGAAGGAAGGGCAGAAGAAGAAGAAGAAGAAGAAGAAGAAGAAGAAGAAGAAGAAGAAGAAGAAGAAGAAGAAGAAGAAGAAGAAGAATGATGATGATGATGATGATGATGAGGAGGAGGAGGAGGAGGATATTGAATAATGTATTCCAAGGTAAACAGCTTTGGTCATATATCTAGAGGGTCCGAACTGACCAGTGGTCAAAGAAACACCATCAACTCTAGACATTAGTGATATATGATATGGTTGATATACTTAGATATATGTATAAAAATAGACGTGATTGTCACGGCTGGAAGAACATTTGATCATCTGCAGACAGCCAATACAAACGAGACCTAAAAGTCATGAAAGAAATGTTGTGTATATCTTTGTCGATAACAGTAAATTACATTTCAATATTTAAGTTTATTGATAATTACTGATTTGATAAATTTCGAGATTGGCTTTGATGTCCGGTTCAATGGCGTCTTTGTTCTTGCGCGATTATTGCGATTGGTGGCAGTTATATGAACAACAGAGACATTATTATGATTGCTAGTGGAGTACACACAACACAGTAAATATCGTGATTGTTAGTGGAGTACAAACACTGATTATCAACGGAGCGTACAAACAGAGTACCAAGAAAGAGAAAGAAACGACAGAGAGAAGCAATAAAGAATAAACAGCCGGGGAATTAACAACAACGAGTACAGAGAGTAGCAGCAGAGAGTACCAACAGGGAGTAGTCTCAGAGAGTACTAGCAGAGGGGACTAGCAGAGAGTACCGTCTTGCGCTGTTATTGATGTGGGATTGTAGTCGTAGTAGTAGTCGTAGTGGCAGCAGCAGTAGTAGCAGTAGTAGTAGTGTTGTTGAATGCGCTTGTGATGGTGGTGATGCTGGTGGTTGTTATGACACTGGTAACAGTAATAGTAGCGGTGGTGTTGGTAGTTGTGGTGTTAATGTTTGTAGTAGTAGTAGTAGTAGTATTGATGACCATCATTGTAGTCGTGCTAATACTAGTGTATCATCCATCTTGGTCAGAGTGATGGTAGTGGTGGAGATTGTGGTGGCGGTGCTAGTGGTGTGTCTATTGCTGTGATGGCAGCGGCGGTGGTGGTGGCGGCGCCGGCGGCGATGATGCCTCTTGTGGTCATAGTTTCTGTTTTAATAATGAAGATGGCGATATTGCTGGAGTCCATTTCACACTTTATTAAAAATATGATTTATAATTATTAGATTGCCCCTCATTAGTCGCAACTCTCGCACTTTCACTTTCCCCGTCTTTCTTTCTCCATCATGGTCGCTTTCCATTTTACTCTTGTCTGTATGAATGCGTGCGCGTGGGTGTTTTTAAATACACATATATGTATGTGTGTGTGAGTGTTATGCCTATACATGTGTTTATGTATGTAGTTATATACATATATATGTGCGTGTGTGTGTGATATGCGTGAAATAGTGTGAATATATTTTACTTGGAGCTGATGCTTCTTCAATTATTTGGTCTATGTATCATGGTTCCGATTGTGGAAACGATCGAAAGAGGACAGTAACGAAACAAAAATATAAATAAATATATTCTGAATTACATCAAAAAGGGATTGGTGTAAAGTAGACCAAAATGTGAAAGAGTGGCATAGACAGACATTAAAAATTTCGGTATGTTTGCTTCTATTCATCACCATGTTTAATGACACGTATTATATTTGTCTTCACGTGGATGAACAGGTAACATTTTCTAGTATCCACTAACATTGGGGGGGGGGTAATGTGAGAGGAGGGGGTAACTGTTGTAGATGCTAAGATTGTTATTGAACCCTATAAATTTGTCCATTTCACTGTCATCTGCGGAGGAGATATCAGCTTGACGAATTAACTCTTTCTAAAAACCAAGATTGTTTGGAAGGTAGATATTCGTACCGTTTGCTTCAATGACAGAAAAGTTTTGCGTGTTTCTAGTTGAATCGTTTCATCTGTTTGTAATCATCCTAGATTCATATTAAACTGGGTGGCTATTCGCAACATCAGCGAATGTTTTCTTCAATATTTACTGTATCCGATGAGACAAATTTGCATCTGAGGAAGCAGCTGACTGCTCTGCACTTCGTTGAAAAGCTCAAAAGTCTCCAAAATATACCAGGCATTCTCGTTAGCCGGTGTTGGCAGGAACCATACTTTCCCTGCAATAGCTTTTGTCTTTAACATAGCATATCTGCCAGAGATGCCATCTCAGAATAAATATCGCAGTGGCTGCCCTTTCAACGGTATATATATACATATATATATATATATATATATATATATATATA
>NC_069005.1:34262787-34265287 GCF_001194135.2 Octopus bimaculoides
TATATATATATATATATATATATATATATGTATGTATATTTATACATACATATTTACATATATGTACATCGACCCCAGAATTTGATTGGTACCTCATTTTATCAAACCCCTGAAAAGAGAAAAGTCGAAGTCAACTTCGATAGAATTTGAACTCGGAATAAATGCTCACTAAGCATTTTGTCCGACCGAGCAACATAAAAAAGTACTCCATTCAGTGAGAATCAAATATCCTTTATTGTACTTATATACACACAGACATACATACGTATATATATATATATATATATATATAATCTATGTGACTGCACACTCACAAGTGTCACTAATATCGTTGTCATCAACATCATCATCATAACCACATTCTTTAAGTACAACAACAGCAACTAGAGTAAAACAATGGCGATGTTGTGTGTTTCTCTGTGTGTCGTGTGCGTGCATATGTGTGTGCGTGTGTGTGTGTTGTGTGTGCTTGCTGTGTTTGCATGTGCGTTGTGTGTGTGTGCGTTGTGTGCGCGTGCGTATGTGTATGTGTGTGTTGTGTGTATATGTGTCTACGTGTATGTGTGTGTATTCTGTGTGTATGTGTGCGTATGCGTCTGTGTGTATGTGTGTGTATTCTGTGTGTATTTGTGTGTATGTGTGTGTATTCTGTGTGTGTGTGTGTGTTTGTGTGTGTGTGTGTATGTGTGTGTGTTTGTAAATTATCGGAGCTGACACTGATCAATAGCGTCTCAGTTCCGACATCAATGAGGAAAGCACCGCCGACCATAATGAAGTCTTTGATTGTTGAATACAGAACAAACACAAAAATAAACACACAAAAAAACCCCACATATAAAAACCACGTAAAACAAAATTATTATTAAGTAATTAATTCCCAGGTGATCCTTAGGAAATTGTCCTGGTTCAAGAAATTCTCATTCGGGGAATTTACTCAACTAATAAGGGTCATAACCTTTTACAATCAGCTCTCATTTATCATAATCGCGGAATTGGTTGGCAGTTAAACGAAATAACCATTCCCGCCATCTTTCTGTGCGTGTGTGTATGTGTGTCTGTGCTTTTGTGTGTGTGTGTGTGTGTGTATGTACGCGTGTGGATTATCGCAGATAAGACATTACCAGCAGCATGAATATTCTTGGATTGTCAATAGATGATATATACATATGTATGTGTAAATACAATTGCATGTATCCACATATATTACATGTATTTATATATGTATATATATATATATATATATATATGCACATACATATATACACATACATATATATATATATATATATATAGTTGAAATTTACAGAAAAACAAAAGACGAAGACAAGTGTATAAACAACAAGCAGATGTATTAGTTTGACGCTCGAGAAGGTGAGAAAGTCATTTATGTTTCGAGCCGACGCTCTTCAATGGTAAGGAACACGAAGAAATAAACAGAGAGAATACAAAAAAAAAATTGTGGATTTAGCGATCAGACAAAGCGACTGATTGAAAAATGATAGTTTGACAGGATAGCTAGGAATGAGGGGAGATGATAAAGTACTGGTGATCCCAAAACGAAGGTGCGCGTGCGTGTGTGTATGTGAAAGTGTGTGTGTGTAGATAGGGGTTGTAACTTAAACTGCGCGACAATCGGTTTCGTCGTTCGACTCATCAGTTTGTAGCGACGCAGATTGTCCATTATTATTCGTATATTTATAGACAACAGTATTTCGTTTTAAAATACCTTTGATCTAAATAGCCAATATTTCAGTGATGTAACATTAATGGAGATGATAGCGAAGGCAAGCTGTTTTAGCAATGGCGGACTCAAGAGGAAGATATTTTAGATTGGCCAAGAAAAACAAAAAAAGAAAATGATCAATGAATTCAGGAATGACAAAAATGAGATTCCTTATGCAAAGAACACGACAGTCGATTGACAAAATTTACCGATTGCAGACAGAAACATCCCAAAGATTCAATGCCGACAATCTCTACAGAATCAATGCATAAAACCAGCCAGATAATCAATGCAGTGATCAATTGAATAAGAAGCTGATGAAAATTGATAATTGAGTGATTGAGACAAAACAACCGATAAAAGTTTGAATGAAAAGTCAAGTGCAGGAGGGTAACTCTAAAGAGGTTACACTTGAGGAATTTATGAATAAAATGAAAGAATGTAACGAAACAGGATATAGTAAGGAAGCCACCAAATGGAGAGGATACAATCGAAGAATTAACAAACCAACATCAGCAACGCAACAATATTCAAAAAGGTACCTCCGTTGGTAAGTAAATTTTAGAAGCCAACCAATGAAAACGACCGACATACGAAGAATAATTGCGATTATATTTAAACCAGTTTAAAAATAACACCAGGAGAGATCGAATTGGCGAGTAACTGTAATAGCATTAAATCGCATGCACACACACACGCACACACACAATATTATTTGTCAGGGACAGGAAATAATAGCAAATAAAAAACTACTGTAGAAAGTGACGCAGAAGTATG
>NC_069005.1:34267017-34273338 GCF_001194135.2 Octopus bimaculoides
TATATATATATATATATATATATATATATGCATATATATATCTTTATGTATGCATGTATGTACGTACGTATGTCTACTTCCATACACACACACACACAAATATACATGAGTGATAAATACACTGGAATTTCAAATAGTCAATGTAAACTGTTTTAAGCAACACAATAGGTGGAGAATCATGTTGAAGGGAGAGGTGGGTGGGCAGGTGGGTGTAAGCGTCATGTTGATGTTGCTGTTATTGTTGTTCTGCAACATGGTGTACGATAATGAAGGTGATGCTACAGACGAGAACGACTGGGACGAAGATGACGGTGTTACGAATGGAGGAGGAGGTGGTGGTGGCGGTTGTAGTTAATGGTATTCTTGTGTATCTGTTTGAGGGTCGGGGCTGCGAGTCTCTGTGTGAGTGTTTATTTAATTTGATGTGGTGCTATCGATACTTGCAGCTATTGAGGTAGGTTGGATGTCGGGTGTGGCAGGGGGTCGCGTGTGCAGCGCTGTTAGTGCGAAGACACACACCCTTATGCACCTGCGCACATTAACACTCTCACAAAATACAAATTCATACATATTCACACATATACATATAATAAAATAGACCGAAAGAACACACACACATATACATACACACATATATACACCTACACCCTTTGACTCCAATATTCTCATGACTGAACATATGTCGCGATTTCTGTGTTTCTTTTTTTCTTTTTCAGTTTCTAAACCAAACAACCACTTATGGTTGGCCAAATCTTTCTGGGTTTCATTAACTCAGCCTTCCAGTCAACAGAAAACAATTATTATTATTATTATTATTATTACTCTGTGCGTGTGTGTTGGCATGTGCGGGCGTGATATCAAGCTCCTCCGGGGGGTATTGGATTATTGCCAGATTTCACAAACTGAAAGATTTTCCATTTTTTTGTCTTTTTTGGATTGTTTTCCAAACGAAGAACTTTCGAAGGTGTTAACGTCTATCCTAATATTTTCATTTTAAACAACATTGATTTGTCGGGGTTGTTTCTAAGCATTTTCTTGTGTTCGTATATTTTTTTCATGTCGTTGGCATTGCAGCCGAGTGAAGGTTTAAACATTGTTCGGCGCTTTCACGGAACGGAAGCTTGTAAGCAATACATTAGAAAAGTGTGTACCTCTTTGCTCGGAAAATGTATCGACATCCAACCAAAAGCAGAACGACTTGACTTCCTGAAATTTGCGAAGATCTGATATACCCACAAAGACTAGCTGAAGGGAGGCACTAATTATGCATGACCTGACCTGTGTTTTGTCCCAAAATTAAGAACGTGACGAGAGAGAGCTTGTCCAACTGGTTCACCTCATATTTTTCCATAATCTGGCTCTGTAATACAGGCATCACCGAACGTAGCTTTTAATTGTCTGTTTAATCTAAGTCAAATAATGTCCCATTGTCGAAATTGAAACCGGCATCGCTCAGTTTGCCTATCGCATTCTTCTGTTAATCCACATCATCATGAACCAATTCGGAGTTTCCTCGTTTTGTCTTAGTGAAACAAAAAAAAAAAAAAAAAAAAAAAAAAAAAAAAAAAGAAAAGAGTAAAATGTTAACGGGTATTATTGGCGGGTGGGGGGGTAATATGGTGGGAAAAGAGCAGAAGAACAGGGTTCTGGGATCGTTTCACCCAACTACAGTAAAATTGTTTTTAATGAGATTTAGTGTCCTAAAAAAAAAAAAAAATGAAACAATTACTACGAAACATTTTTTTTTATGTCCTGGTTTCAAATTTCACAGAAGTCAATATTGTCATTTAGAACCAATGAATAAAGTACCATTTCTATAATTTACCATTTATGTACTACCATTTCTATAATTTACGTACAGCAGTCAATTTTTCTTTTACTGTTTCTGTCCGTTTTCCCTTTCTTAAAAAGAAATCGGTGGTGGCCAAACCTGGCGCTGGATGTGCTTTCCCAGATCCACCAAGAAAATGTGCAAATCAGATTGTATGCCCGATACTGGCTGTATTATTCAATCGAATAAGGAAAAGGCCCCGGCCAGGCTGTATGAGTAGAGTTAATGCATAGTTTTGCATTTACTGAGTGGGAGGATAAGCACAGATACAAACACACACATATGTATATAGGACGAGCTTCTTCCAGTTTCTGCATATCAAGTCCACTCACAACGCTTTGTTCGATCCGAGGGTGTAGCAGAGGACAATTTCACAAAGGTGCCACGCAGTGAGACTGAACCCTGAACCATGTGGTTGGTAAGCAAGCTTCTTAACACAGCCGCAAATGCGCTTCTACTACGTTATTTGTGTAATTACAATTATTTATACATAACCATAACTAAGTTATTTATATAATATATTTGGTTTTAATTATTTTCCTATATTACACATTAAATTTTGTTTTTCTATGTAGAAATGTGCATTTTTAAAATAATTTTTTTTTTTTTTAGGCGTTCAATTCTATTACGTATCATATTCTAACCCTTCCCCGCTCGTTTTTCGAATATTTGTCCATTTTACACCACAGCTTTTTCCATTTAATTATATTACATCGCGCCCCTGTGGCTAATATTATTATTGTTTGTGAAAAGAGCGGGTTTTAGATTTAGTATATGAAAATCACTTTAGATTGTATCGATCGTTGTCAGCAAGGGAAGAAGGAGGTTTTAGAGAAGAGGAAAGAGCATCGGAGAGTGATGGGTTGTTCAATACAGTCAGATGTTTCGAGAATATTAAAAGCTTTCCAAGAATGTTCTGTCTTCATTTCGGATATTCAAGCCATGACAGGTTCTGTGATAACAAAGAGTTTGATTTTTTTTTTTCTTACTGGGGGAAAAGACGAGGAGAGACAGAAAGAGAGAGAAATATGAGGAAAAATAAGAGAGTAACAGACTGGTAAACAGAGAGAGAGAGTGATAAAGATAGGAGATGAGAAAAAATGAGAGAAACAGACTGGTAAAGAGAGAGAGGGGGGGGTGAGAGGGAGAAGATATTTCTTCTGAGTCTAGGTTTGTTGATTTGTTTAGCTGCGACGATTGAAACCTCTCACTTGCAACATCTTCAGTTATTGACTTTGAAAAAATATAAAATGAGAACGGAGAAAAGTTGAAAGGAAAGTCTGAGTAGGATGTAACAGAAGTTTTACTCTTAACAGAACCAAGAATATGACGAGTTAATCCAAAGAACAAGTCTTCGGTATTGTGATAACGTCTATGATATCTAACAGACGTAAGGGTTACATATTTAAAAGTGGGGCGAAGGATATAATCGATTTTATTGATACCAGAAATGATCTCGCAAGCATTTTATCGAACTCAGAAGAATTATTAAAATATCAGCTTTTAATTTCATTTAATTTTATTTAATTTGGAAATATATCAAAAATACAAAACATTGCGTGGAATCTGAAAGTTTAAATAGAGGAGATATTAAAAGAATGAATTAATGGAGATAAACCAATTCATCTCACAGTCTGAATTTAGGAAAGTAAGGTAACGGGCTGGAGCGTACTACTATTATACGCAAAAGTATAAGAAATTTGTATGTGATTTAGCGAAAGAAGACAATCACCAGCAGTAATTGTTAGCGACTGTCAAGAAGTGGAGGTAATGAGTAAAAATTAATCTAATTTCTCAAAGTTAATTTACATGATTGGGGAGAGAACTACAGTAATCCCTCGCCATATTGCGGTTCACCTATTGCGGTTCATTATTTCAATTTGCGTCGATTCCTCCTCCGTGGTCTGCTTTTACATTTATAATACAATAAATATATTTAAATCATAAAAATATTTTAAAAATACACAGTATAGTACTGTTTTTACTTCTCGGATTTTGACCTATCGCGTGGGGTTTTGGAACGCAACACCTGCGATTGTCGAGGAATCATTGTATCTGATCTACACAAACAAGGATTTTTTTTTTTTATTAGAGTTAAAAATAATAATTTACGCGCGACACAGATATTTTAAATATTGGTTGCATCTTTCAAACTGGTCGTTGAGAGTTCAAATCTGAAGGTTGCTATACCAGTTTCAAACGGGGGATTTTCCTTCAAGATTAGAATGAAATTCAAAAATCTACGTCTATTGGCATTATACTGTTTGTGCCAGTTTTGCATCATTTCTAAGAATGGCACAAGGCCATTTCAGAATTTTAAGTACTACTAGAAAGAGGAGATCGAACGAGGAGGAGATCCTTGTAGAAACTTGCAAACACTTGCCTGTGAAAGCCCTGCCATTCAAAAGTTCTGCAAACCAGATGCCACTAGGTTTCAGGGCCGCCAGGAAAAAAATCCGTATTCTTTCAGGGTCTTTCTCTTAAGGCTCTGCAGTACACCAGCTTCATTCACTGGTGTGAACCCCTCCCCCACCTACTGACTCGATGGACTTGTAAAGTTTATGAAAATCATGGCTTTTTTTTTTATTTATGGAACAAAATCGATTTTCAGTTTTGCCTCGGACAACGACCGAGCAGAAGACAATGCGGGCCTGTCCACTATTTTGAGATCGATTTTATTTTTCTTGATATTGGCAACTTAATTCGGAATGCTCCATAAAAGCAAAAGACAAAGAATTCATTGAATTTAACATTAGACAACGATGAAGCGAGTTCTGTTTGTTTGGGGCGAGTTCTAACTAGGATTGTCAACGTCTGTCTATTGATAGATTTTTGATTTAAATGATGTTTCAAGAAGAAAATATATCAACACAGTTCTTCTTTTGTGCATTAATCTATTGATTGAGGCTTAGAAGGGACAACAGAATTCGAGCGCGTGACGTTTATGCTTTTCCCTCTGTAGAATATTGGTTTCGACCATTCTAGAGAATGTCGCTAAGCATTTAGCCCCGGGGGAGGGGCTAACGATTCTCCCTTCTATTATAGGAACAAGGCCTGAAATTTGGTGGGAGGGGGCCAGTCGATTAGATCGAACCCAGTACGCAACTAGTACTTAATTTATCGACCCCCGAAAGGATGAAGGACAAAGTTGACCTCGGCGGAATTTGAACTCGGAACGTAGCAGCAGACGAAATACCTCTAAGCATTTCGCCCGAGGTGCTAACGATTCTGCCAGCTCACCGCCCTCCCTCTCTAAGATATTAAAAGGTGAATTATCAAAACATAAACCCAATACGAATCTCACATCCATGTCTACTTCTGTGTGAAGGGGTTTATGACATTAACGGTTAATAATGGGTAAAGAAAAAAAAATTGCTTCAATTAAAACCAATTCCAAAAATGAAAAAAAAAACCAGTTCTGCTAATATTGAAACTAATTAACGGTATATCCGGAACTTAATTCCTTGCAGACTGAATCGGTCGCATTATTGCAAGAATACTGAAGATTACACTGGTCAGAATTAGGAATTTCTCTCTTATTTCTTGTGGCATCGAATTAATTCGGCATGAGTGACGCTTATTTAGATATTCCAGTTCTTGATAGAAAACATCATCTTCGTAGCTTTTACATTTCTCCACCAGTTCCTCATTCTGAGACACGTAGGCAGAGAGATTATCCAAAGATTGTTTGCAATAATCAGCCACTTGTTGTAACTTGGAAAACGATTCTTCCTGCGGGGGACAAATTGAAAAAGAAAAAAAAAAGATTTTTAAAAAAATGTAGAACAAATAAAAACAATTTAAGATTTTCAGGTTGGTTCTAAAAGTTATTTAGCTCCAGGTCAGCAATGATTAGATTTATGGTCAAAGTTATTCCAACAATGACCATCCAACCTTAAGAACAAAAAGAGTATACATTAAAAGTTAATCTCACATGGAGAGTAACCATGGAGAGCAATTAATTACGGACCAACTAGCAAAGGAAAGTGGTCGCTAAACCTGCTAGAAATAGCAATCACATTTTTTCTCACATGCTACAATCTTAATACTGGCAGGGATACATTAGTGCAGAGCATCTGAAAATACCGAAGGCTGGAATCCCTGTCATCATAAATCCGCTGGGCTACAACTAATCCTAATTCTGTCTAAATAACACCATTTCTGATCCGACCGGCTTGAAAAATGGAAGGATTTTAGACAAGGTGCTTCTGTATGCAAGCTATTTGAAAGAAAGGAAAAAAAAAAAAAAAAAACGGTCACACCTGGAACGGTTTTATTGTTGGTCATCTAGATCAGATTTGATCTACGAGTACACACACTTGTAGAGAAAGAAGATGTTGAGGGATTACTGCCTTCTGCTTGTAGTTTCAACTGAAACGGAAATCACCGGTCCGTCATCTCACCAAAAACCTACCAGGGAATGTATTACAAGGATAATATGAGGTTTTATTGAGAGAAAGAAGTTGAATGTGAAAGGGGCCTAAATTGTG
>NC_069005.1:34273533-34274798 GCF_001194135.2 Octopus bimaculoides
TTTTGCGATTAGCTATGGTTTTTTTCTATCTTCGTAGTGTAGTGATGGCAACCGAATCTTTTAATCAGGACTCCGAGTTTAACGATTGCGAGAGAAAGAAAGAACGAACTGATAAATTTGTACAGCAGAAAGGAAAGCAACAGAGACACGTTTTTCTTTGTTTTTTCCTCCTCAACAGCTAAGAAACTCTCTCTCCTCACTGCAGACAAAAAAAAAAAAAAAACCAAACGGTCAGATTCTGTGACGCATGAATTCATTGGCAGACATTAACTTCTTAAGACTAAGTTTCCCCAAACACTTATCCTTTCTTTAGTCAGCCACCACACACAAACATACACACACACACAGACGTGCCGTAAAGTGACATGCGAAGGATTTAACCAACTTTAATAACACGTAAAAATACTCCCCGGCCCACGGTGGAAGTTCAAAAATGTTGAAATACAATGAAACATTTGGAGTCAATATTCCTCGCCTTGAAACGTAAAAACTTAGTGGAATCTTGCTTTTTCTGGCCATTATTTCTATTAGCGTATTCCAATATAAATATTCCACATCAATAATTGATCTTTCCTTCGTCAATAAGTAATATTTTATCCAACATAAGAAATATACTCCCAACCATCCAAAAGAAAAAAAAAGGATAAAGAAAAATGTTCGAAAATAAAATTTAAAAAAACGATGCTCATTGGTGCATAGCGGTGTTGGTGGTGGCGTGTTTTAATAAAATACATCGTTACTGGGAGGAGTGATGTATCGGTTTTAATTCGTGCAACTGGTTATCTCTGTCGAAGAATCTCTGGAGAGGAAGTAGAGAGCAGAAAAGAAAAAAAAAATACTCTTCCCACACAGAGAGAGAGAGAGAGAGATGGGAGAGGGGTTCTATTATTAGAGTTTGGAGGAGAAGAATGCTATATACAAATCTACTCATACAGAAAGCATGCATACACACACACACATATAAGCCTACAACATGCATTTGTACAGGCAACGAACGAAAGAGAACGCTGGGCATCGGAATGGCTTTGGGGGTGGGTAGAGTGCTTGCTTTCTTATAACGTTGTTCTGCGTTCAATCCTATGACGGGGTTTCCTGCCTCTAGAGCATAATGTTTAATAAAAATTAAATCTAAAATGTTAGATTTTTGTTGAAAACGAAGATTATTATTGCAGTTTGGCTTCGGGTTCTTTTGGTCTAAATCTCTAACAATAATGTTAATTCAAGGCTAAACAGGGGGAGGGGATTTCAGATCACAAGTATCTTTT
>NC_069005.1:34275224-34280320 GCF_001194135.2 Octopus bimaculoides
TGGTAATTAAAGAACGTTTCAGGGAAACCCGTGTGTTCATAATTCCCTGCCAAAGTATGATGACACCGATTCCAAAAGATTCTCTCAAGCTAGAACCGACCAAACGCTGTTCCTCCTACAAAAGTTTATAATGGATTCATCATTAAAATAATAAAACATTCCAAGCAATAATTAGAATATTTCTAAAGACTGAAATAAGATCGGATTTTCTAATATTCAAATGTCATTCTTTTAACACAAATTTCTTTAATTTTGGTTTCAAATTTTGGCAGAAAGTCAGCAATTTGGTGGGAGGGGATAAGTCGACTACATGGACCCTGGTGGTCGACTGGTACTTATTTCCTTGACCCCCGAAAGGATGAAAGGCAAAGTAGACCTAGCAGAATTTGAACTCAGAAAGTGCAGACGGACGAAATTTTTGAATTACTTATAATATTCTTTTCTACTCTATGGAACCAAAAGTCTTATGGTAAAAGCTTTGGCACAGTAGAGGTGAGATTCCCAAGTGAACAACCGGACAAAAAAAAATGTCACGCCAACCCTGAAGATCGAGAAATTGCATAAGATCCCCACGAACTGCGGTCGAAGAGTTGTCAGAGTGAAGGTAGAAGAGGTAGAGATCTCCTTAGTGGCAGCGGCCGTATTGTATGGCATAGAATAGCGATGTAAAATTCTTGTAAGAAGGTAACACAAAAAGAAAATTGGTACCGTATTGGTTGGGATGGGAATCTTATTGCAAGCGGATTTCGAAACTGCACAGGAGATCCCACGTATCATCGTTTTCCGTGGCTGGATCGCAGCAATGTACAGCTACATTTGCTCGGTAGTTCGGTGGAATGGTTACCTATCAGAACCTTTCAACATCAGGCGTTCGGTCCGTCAAGGGTGTCCCCTCTCGTCTAGAACCACTTTTGCGGAAATTGGAGGCGTTGAGAGGCAACGTAAAAAAAGAATGATTAAAATTCAAATTCTTCGCAGATTGACTTAGCTTTTCATCCTTCCGGAGTCGATGAAATAAATATCGGTCGAACATTGAGGGTTGATTATTTCGACAAAACCTCGCCCTAAAAAAAACTTCAGGCCTTGTTCCTATTGTAGAAGAGACTACTACTACTACTACTACTACTACTACTACTACTACTACTACTACGACTACTACTACAACTTGTGTCCACTGAAGCACGTGCTAGGATACGTCACGTGGTCTCCCGTGGCTTGGGGAATCGATTTTCACACAGTTTCAATTACTTCACTTACAATTGCTAATGTCCTCGTACACATGGGATTGATGCTGTATGTAAGTGCGCATAGATGCATGTGTATGTATCGTGTGTTCGTATGTATTACTGTGTGTATAGTTGGGATTCTTAGCTGGTTTCTGTGTGTCTGTGTGTTTGGATATGCATGGTCATGTGACATGCGTGCACGAATATTTATCTCCCAATGTTTATATTGTTGGAAACGCCAAATGAATGCACGCGCGAATGAGTCTTGAAATATACCATTGCATTCGTTCATGTATACATACAGACATACATATAGACATGTGGGAACACATATACATACATATATATATGTTACGTATATGTATGTTTGTACGTACACACACATACCATATATATATATATATATATATATATATATATACTCACATAGACATATATATTCATGTATGTATGCATGTGCGTATGTATCTATGTATATGAATGCATGTATGTTTAATGCTTGGTTGTATCATGCTGACACACTGATGTGAGAAGCCGTTAAAGGGAAGAGTTAAAGAAAGTACTCAATACCGTTAATTAATGTGGAATAATAACCCAGGATTTACCTAAAGGTATAGAATGAAGAACTTCGTCAAGCATAGCTGATCTCATTTCACTCCCCCTCTCTCTATCTCTCCCTCTTTCTCCCTCTCGCCTCTTTCTCTCCCCCTTTCCCTCTCCCTTTATCTCTCCCTTTACAAATTCTAAAGCCACCTCAGATGTCCGATTGTTCACGTTATGATCCTTCTTGTCAATCTTGTAATTGTTATTCTTGTTGATGTTGTCGTATTAACTGTTACTTTTGTATTGATTGCTACAATTTGTTGCGTCTAAGATAGCAGCAGCAGCAGCAGCAGCAGTAGTAGTAGTAGTAGTAGTAGTAGTAGTAGTAGTAGTAGTAGTAGTAGTTGTTGTTGTTCCCACTCTCCCATAAGCAACGTCACGTGGATTATTAAAAGTACGAAATTGAAGAAGTCACTGGTGTGTCTCCCTTTATTATCTGCATTTGTTACGTCCCATCCTTCTCCCCACCAACCTGCCCCCATCCCTGGGGATATTTCAGGTGAACAATATACTAGATTAGTGAACGGTGGGGGATGAGGTTGAGATGGTAGGGAGTAGTCTTGTAGCCGTTGCCTGGCCCCTATCTTTACTATTCACAGTTCAATGGTTTCGGGGCCAGCAACTGAGATATTCTCATCTATTTATATACATACATTTGTATGTGTGTATGTCTATGCATGTCTATGTTTGCAGACATATATGCATACATACATATGTGTGTGTGTGTGTGTGTGTGTGTGTGTGTGTGTGTGTGTGAATGGATAAATAGATAGGCATATGAGTATGTGTCTTACATATATATGCATATATACACACAAACACACACATACTCACTCAAACAAACACACACACACACATACACACGCATATATAACAGGTTTTGTCAATGGTTACAAATATACACATATGTATTCATACATATAGACACGCGGGCGAGCGCACTCATATAAACACACATACGCATACGTATCGCTCTCCGTACGAAAATGTATTCATGCACACACACATACACATACACACACACACACACACACACACACACACACAGAGCGAGGGAAAGAGAGAGAAAGAAGCTGGAAGAGAGCTAGAAATGACAGTTATCGCAACAGTTCCATTTTGGTTCATTTAGTCCGCAGCATATGGACACAATAAATGCTTAGAAGACACACGTTTTTATGTTGGACATTCACCGCTACACAACGATGTCCTGTCCTTGGCCTGCTTACGTTTCATTTGGTCCGTCCTTACGTTCTGAGTTCAAATTCCACCGGAGTCGGCTTTGCCTTCCATTCTTTCGAGGTCGATGAAATAGGTACCAATTACGCTCTGGGGTCGATGTAATCGACTACCCCTCCCCCCCCACCGCCCCATCACCCGAAATTACTGGCCTTGTGCCAAAATTATTCTTTTCTACTTTTGGCACAAGGCCTAAAATTTTGGGGGAAGGGGGACAGTCGATTAGATCGACCCCAGTCGCAACTGATACTTTATCGACTCCGAGAAGCAAAGTCGACCTCGGCGGAATTTGAACTCAGAACGTAAAGACAGACGAAATAACGCTATGTATTTCGCCCGGCATGCTAACGTTTCTGCCAACTCGCCGCGTTCTGAACTCTTTAAAATAAATAAATACACGTAATATAATGTCTAACAGCTGATGAATTCTACCTCTGGATTCCCTCCATTCTCTTCTTGCCGTATATATATATATATATATATATATATATATATATATATATATATATATATATACATATATATACATATATATGTGGGTGTGTGTATGTGTATGTGTATGTGAGTGTTCTGTTTCCTATTATATTTTCTCTGTACTATAATATAAAGGTGTGTGTATGTGTATTACTGGCGGAATGATACATGGCAACAGTGGTTAAGTGAGAGATGCAGTTTATTGTTAAGCAAGGTGATAGGGGTGGTGGGGGCGATATTAGTGGTAGCGGTAGTGGTGTTGGTGGTGTTGGTGTTGGTGGTGTTGGTGTTGGCGTTCAGAGGCGTACAGGTTGGAGGGGTGAGGCGGAATTCATGGTAGTGGTGACGGTTGTGACATGGTTGTGAGTGGGGTGGGGAATATTAATAGTTGTAACTGTGACAGTACTGGTGTTGGTGGTGGTGGTGGTGGTGATAGTCATTATAGTGGCAGTAGTTGGGTGGTGCTCATGTTGGTTGCGGTGATGATGGTAGTGGTGGTCGTCGTTATGGTGGTGACGATGGTAGTGGTGGTCGTGGTCGTAGTAGTGGTGGTCGTGGTTTTGGTGGTGGTGATGGAATTAGTGGTGGTTGTGGTGGAACTGTGGAAGGCGGTTTGTGTTTTAAATAGCTTTATGGAAATTAGTATTTGAAAACGGTCGGAATGGAATTAGGAGAGAAGAGAGAGAATTCTTGGCCGAAACTTAAAGCCTCAAAGAACTGATTGTTGCAGAACAAAGATTCGGTTTGAAATGTAGTTTTAATCTTATTCACAATGTTAATATCACGAAACATTTGCGGTTTAGATATTTCGACTTTCTTACACTCCCACCAACCACCCAGCACCAAACACACTCACACACTTACCTACAGTTGTATATATGTATATATATATGTAAGTGTGTGTCTTAGGCGTCTATAGGTATTTCTCCTTTTCTTCTTCTTATCTCCCTCTATCTATGTATCTGTCCGTGTGTCTGCCAATTTGTATGTTTATCGGTCTTTACAATATTGCCGTCTCATATATGAACACGTATAAACCGTACCACCTATCCATCCATCTATCTATCAACCTATCTATTCTATACCGTGTGTATCCATATGTATATGGAAGCGTGTAGGTGTGTGTGTGTGTGTGTGTGTGTGTGTGTGTGTGTGTATTCAAAGAGAAAGAAGGAATCACATAAGATGAAAGCTACCTCAGGCATATTGGCAAAAGAAAACGTAGAGGTTGACGTAGCAAGTTAAGGCTTAAGCACACACACAAACACACACACATACATGCATACTGTCATATATATGTA
The DNA here is from genome assembly GCF_001194135.2 of Octopus bimaculoides. NCBI lineage: Eukaryota > Metazoa > Mollusca > Cephalopoda > Octopoda > Octopodidae > Octopus > Octopus bimaculoides. The sequence continues at coordinate 34,280,065 of NC_069005.1, forward strand.
CATATAACGATGCATGTGTGTGTGTGTGTGTGTGTGTGTGTGTGTGTGTGTGTGTGTGTGTGTGTGTGTGTGTAGGTATGTCTGTGTGCGTTTATGTATCCCTATGATATTTGAAGTAGATAAAAAGGAATAAACAGACCGATGAAGACGCTTGTTCATACGTTTAAATAATATCATGTATTCAGGTTACGCTATCATCTGGCAGACACTGAACTTTCTATATACCTTATATATTCATGTAAATACACACACACAC
>NC_069005.1:34281171-34282510 GCF_001194135.2 Octopus bimaculoides
TTCAGATCAATTCAAATCAATTTTAATCAAAAAGTCCAGCTTTTTTGATATCCTCAAAATGAGCAGGTGATTTGTTTATATAAGTATTCATAAATGCACGTGTGTGTGTGTGTGTGTGTATGCGCGTGTGTGTGTGTGTGTATGTGTGTTTGTGCATGTCCTCTATCTCTTACGTGGACGATTTGTTTCTAGGGATCAAATGTTCGTGCCGTGCATTACCTCACCTGTCCCCGCCATCAAACCGACGTTGCCTGAACCGATGCACCACAGTGCACCATGTGTCAGTTTTCGAAGTGCTTGAAGAGCAATGTGAGATGAAGTGTTTTGCACCACTCGATCTAGGAATTGAAACTGCGATCTCGCGATCCTGAGTGCAAAACCTTAACCACTAGGCCATATAAATATATATATATATACAGATGCATATAAGATATGTACTATAATTAGTTGTTTTAATTTTATTTAGGTTGTATAATTTTAAATTAATTTATATTAATTTTCTTTGAAACTTATTGACTTTTCTGCAACATAAAGACTGCTTTAGAAATGCATTCATGCCGTAATTTGTGTTATATTTTTCAGATATAGCACCATGCATACCAGCTTCCCGTCGTTATCCAAGGGAAAGGCAAAGGGACCGATACAACCAGTGACGTCACAACTCATTTCCACAGCTGAGTGAACTGGAGCAACGTGAAAATAAAGTGTCTTGCTCAAGAACACAACACACGATCCAGTCCGTGATTCGAGCTCACAACCTCATGATTGTGAACCCGACAATCTACCCACTGAACCATGCGCCTTCCACATTTATATGATTCATAAATGACCACAATGGAGATATTCTTTGTAGAGAGTCTATGAAATGTTTGCCATAAGATATAAGAATACAAACTTAAGTTTGGTGATATCTGGAGAATTCTTTCACTGTTTCATTTCCTCTTGGAATATTGCAATTAGCTGCGGAGAAGGAAAAGTTGTTGACGCTTCCTAGCGAGGAAAATGGAACAATTTCGCAAAAGTAAGGAAGTAAAGATAATGGAACCGAAGTATGACATCGGAATAGCTTGGGAGGTTTTTGACGGTGAAATATTAAATTGATGTTTGTGTCGCTGCTGATGCATTGTGGTGCCATCTATAGAGTTCCTGACGTCTATTTAATTCAAACATTGCACTGTTTCGATACAGAAAGAGAGAGAGAGAGAGAGAGAGAGAGTGGGGAGGAGAAAGAGAAAGAGAGAGAATGTGTATTAATTAGATAGATTGACAGATGGATAGGTGTTTGAGATGTGTGAGATTTAGAGATGTATGCAGTGTGTGTATATATGTCCGTTGAATG
>NC_069005.1:34283691-34284862 GCF_001194135.2 Octopus bimaculoides
TATATATATATATATATGTATGTATATATATATTATATATGTATATATGAATATAAATTTAGTTATCATGTATATTTGTATGTGTGTGCGTATACATATAGTATATTCATAAACAAATACAGAAAATCTACAAACATATACAACACATATATTTATGTGTAAATATAGGTGTGCGTACGTGTGTGTATTTTGCGTATATATGTAGGTGTGTATGTGTGTACATACAATAAAATATTAATGAAGAAATACATAATCATTACACTCACATACAGACATACACATATGTATGTATGTATATATGCACGTACGTATGTGTAACATATGTGCCTGCGCATGTGATTGTATGCCTGCTTGCATACCAGACACACACTCACACACACTCACACACGCACACACACACACACACACATACACACAATAAAACCCCATAAGGAAATAGGTGATTGTAGAGAAAAGAAAAACTGAGACAAACACAGAGATAAAGGGAGACAAAGGGATAGAAGAGGAGAGAAAGAAAGACAGAGAGAAAGAGAGAAAGAGAGAGAGAGAGAGAGAGAGAGAGAGAGAGAGAGAGAGAGAGAGAGAGAGAGAGAGAGAGAGAGAGAGATGGAACGGCGGAGAGTAAAAGAATCGAGAAGAACGTGAATATAAACATGGTGTTGGTGCGGAAGAGTTATAGTGAAAGTAGAAACGTGGTTGTTGTTGTTGTTGTTGATGTTGTTATTGTTGAATGTTTGTGTTTGCAAAAGACAGGTCGGTGGTGGTGGTAGAGGTGGTAGTAGTAGTGGTGGTGGTCGTGGTGGTCGTGGTGGTAGTGATGGTGGTGGTGGTGGTGGTTATGGTGGGGTGTTAAATTAACGTTCATCATCCGACATTTATCGCCCTTTTACTAAATCTCATTATCTTTAATCATGCTATTAAACAGTTAACCATTTTGGCAATGAAAAGATAAAGACCTAACTGTATCTTATATTGGTCATAGAGGTGTAGAATAATTATACATACATACATATATATATATATATATATATGTGTGTGTGTGTGTGTGTGTGTGTGTGTATATATGAATATATATGTATATAATTGTGTGCTTTCTTTTATATCTGCACCTATGTATGTTCATTTATACACATATAAATGAGAATAAATGTGTGTGTATGTGTGTGTATGT
>NC_069005.1:34286228-34287305 GCF_001194135.2 Octopus bimaculoides
ATCATTATCATTTTTATCATCATCATCATCATCATCATCATCATAATCATCATCATTGTCATTGTTATCATCATCATCATAATCATCATCATTATTATTTTTATCATCATCATCATCATCATCATCATCATCAGCTGGCAGACCAGTTAAGCACGCCAGACAAAATTAGTGGCGTCTCGTCCGTCTTTATATTCTGATTTGAAGTTTTGCTCGCCAAAGCCGGCTCTGCCTTTCATCCTTTCCGGATCGATGAAACAAGCACGAGTGGAGCACTGTGCCTGATGCAATAGGCTTACACAACACGCGAAATTGCTGGCCTTGTGCCAAAATTAAAAACCATTATTATTATGAAATGCGAACTGGTGGTGCCGTTAGCCTTCCATACGAAATGCTTGGTGGCATTCCGTCTGTATCGCAGCCTTGACGGGAAATGTTTAGCGGCGTCAGCTCCAGCTCTTTACATTCCGAGTTCAAATTCTGCCGAAGACAACTTCGTCTTTCGTCCTCCCTCTGCCGATGATAAAATAAAATATAAAATAAATTAACCTCAAAACAAATTCAAAAGAAATCCCGGTCTTTGCGTGCGTCAGAAATTTTATTGTCAGACGACATCAGAATCGTTAAACGCTTCCCATAATACCTTGCGGTAATCGGTTACGTCCTGGCATGAACTTTGGTCGTCATTCTTCCGTTGCCGATAGAAACAAGAATCAGTGAAGTAGTGGATTTCATTAAAATTGAATGAACAGCTAAAGTCTTGAAGTCTGTAAGTTTGTTTCCTGTAAGAACTGTTATCAAATCTTTGGATTTGCCACGGAAAGGAGTGTCTTGAAGAAGTTCCGGTTTCATTGGTTCCATTATTTCTGTCTGTGAGCAAAATTTGGGCTATGATGTTAATAGTTGTTGTTGCTGTTATTGTTGTTATTGTTGGTGGTGCTGGTGATGGTGGTATGTGAAGGAGAAGTAAGAGGCATAATTATTGTCCATCATTACCTTCATTTAGGGCAAGAATTCCATTGTTAATTGTTATTTGCCAAGAATGAAAGGAAGAGAGAGAGAGAGAGAGAGAGAGAGAGA
>NC_069005.1:34290256-34291127 GCF_001194135.2 Octopus bimaculoides
TATATATATATATATATATATATATATATATATATATATATATATGTGTGTGTGTGTGTGTGTGTGTGTGTGTGTGTGTGTGTGTGTGTGTGTATGTATACACAGGCACACACACGTGTGCGTACAACTGTTTATGCATATATGTATCGATGTATATACGTATACATGAATATTTGTATATTTTTATGTATACGTTTATGTATATATGTATATATACACATATGCATATGCCTATATATTCAAATCTATAATTGTAACATATACATACATTAAGCATGTCTTTGTGTTTGAGGTGTGTTTGAGGTGTGTGTATGTATGTGTTTCGTTGGTTTATAACCATAATAAACAAAAAAATGTAAATTGAAAATGGAACAAAGAGAGAGAGGAGGGAAGAGAGAGAGGCAAAGCAAACGAAAGAAAGAAAGAATTAATAAAGGAAGGAAGGAAGGAAGGAAGGAAAGCAAGAGAGAAAGGACGAAAGCGACAAAGAAAGGAAAAACAAAGGAGCGAGAAAGAGAGAAAGAAAGAGGGAAAGTATTCATATAAAATAAAAAAAAGTGATAAATATGGAAGGAAGGAATGGAAATAAAATATAAGCAGTAAATAATGGATTGAGGGAAGATGGAGAGAATTTAGAGAGATTGGGAGAAGGGGAGGGAGGGAGGAGGGAGGGAGGGAGAAGTGGAAATGGAGAAAGTAGGTGATAAGAAGCGTTGGGAAGATATCGGTTTTGGTTGAATGCTTTAACTGGCGACCCATACTGCTTTTATACATACACGTACGTGTGTGCGTGTGTGTGTGTGTATATGTTTGTATGTATGTATATATATACATATATATATAAGTATACAGGAATATATGTCTATGCATA
>NC_069005.1:34291538-34293569 GCF_001194135.2 Octopus bimaculoides
AGAGAGAGAGAGAGAGAGAGAGAGAGAGAGAGAGAGAGAGAGAGAGAGAGAGAGAGTGAGAGAGAAAGTTAATCGATACCAATTTGTGATATTTTAATAGATATTTCAGTGCCAGTTGGAATTTAATTTTCGATTCCTCAATCCAAAATCTATTACAAAATTCTGAAACATGTCACTCTTATTCGTTTTATTTTCCTTTTAGATTTTTTTTCCCCCTCAATTTGTAATTTTTAGCCAAATAAGAGAAAATATGGTCGGAACAGAAAGAAAAATTGTTAAAATTAGTAAAAACTAAGAAATTCTCCTCAATTTCGAAACACTTGACAGGGCCAAATATTTTGAAAAGTAAAAAAATAACATCCTAAAGTAATGAAATGCTTCTAAATGGGATCAATAATCGATACAATAAAATCAATTAAACAAATTTTATTCCTGTTGTTGTTGTTGTTGCTGTTGTTTAACCCAGGTCAGTTTTTTTTAACAAACAAATTTATAACTAAAGATGCTCCAACCGTGACTACCTCCTCGTTTATTCAGATAAAAGCGTCTCTACAAGAAGCATATTTTCTAGATGGCGTCTTTCTGAGGAAACGAATTGGTTGTAGAAATGATTTGCATCAGTTTTAAGTTAAGATTTCAAATACCGCCGAGATCGATAGCAGTCATGTACTAGGGTCGATTTAATCGACTGACCACCCTCCCCGAAAATGTCAGACATTCTGACTAAAGAATTTTCAGTCATTTGATTGCGGCCATACTGGGGCAATGCCTTGAAGCGTTTTGGCCGAACCAACTGACCCTTTCCTTCATCGAAATCTGGGTCTTTATAAAGAGGATGGAAATAAGGATTATTGGCACTGACATTATGAAATAACAGTGTTAGCTTAGCAAAATCAGTTGGGTGACAGAGAAAATGGCGGCGGTGATGTAGCGTCGGAGGAGAAACGGATAAAATGGCGGTGGATTAAAGAAAACATCGTAATTTATCAACTATGATGATTTTAATCCGAAATAATGAATCGAAATACTTTGCCGTACACTGGTTTGACGTGGTCTTCATCCATTTCCACTTTTGAGTTTAAGGAATTCAAAATTTCAGATATTTAATGAGAAAATGAAAATTTTAGATTTTGCGATTCATATTTGAAATTTGAAAATTGAATTTTCTAAATTACCATTTCGAAATTATTTAAAATTAGAATTACAAATTTGGCATTTCAAGTTTTGTATTTTATATAAAGTATTTTAATATGGAATTTTAAATTCGATATTACAAAAATTGAAATTTCATCTTTACATTTCAAATTTTGGAATTCAGATGTAGTATTTTAAATCGCCAACAAAAAAGGAAAATAATTATCTACCGATGTAATTGAATTAAAACTGAAATGTTTCACTATTCTTCTGAAGTGTGACAAGAATACCGTTCTTTATTCGATTGAAAATGCTAACCACGTTCGGAATGGACAAAGTGGAATCTCATGATAACAACGAAAACCAGAAGTGCTCCACAATTGTCAAGGCGGGGAGTGCGGAAGAGATCTTACTGAAGGCGATGCTTGATGGCGTAAATAAATGTAGTTGGTACCATTAAAAGAAGACTTGCGATGTTTTTGGATGGAAATGTTTTATTGAAAGAAGAAATGTATCCGGATTATTGAATCTTTTGATACCCCATACGTCAAAATCGGCAATTCATTTTTCGAAGTCGTAAGAAAGATACGTACACACACGCATACACATACACACACATAAACTCTCTTTTATAAATATGGCAGACGTCCTTGTCTGTTGTTCTGCTTCTGTTTCTCATATTCCTTGTGTGTCTATCTCTTCCTGTCTCCTCCCCTTCCCTGATATCAGCCACCCTCATTATGCCACATTTACCTGAACCTAACACTTTTGCTCCTCTCTCATTTTATCATGTAATAGCCCAACCCCCGTAATCGGACTATTATCGATTTTTATTGTATTAAAATCCAATCAGCCTATAATTGAACTGGATGTTAGTTCAACGTGTATACAAAGTTT
>NC_069005.1:34293713-34294720 GCF_001194135.2 Octopus bimaculoides
TATATATATATGCATTTATGAGTGTGTATGTGCGTGCACGTGCGTATGTGTATAGATAGATATATATTCTGTTATCTGAGCCTGAACGAGCTAAGTTTCAATTAGAAGACTACGCATACATCCGAATCAGATTCTTCCAAATACTAATATGTGTGTGGGTGGGGGGCAAATGAAAGAAGGAAGATGGAATATACGAGAATCTCTTATTATTTTGTTGTTTTATTAAATGTTTATTGTGTTTCCTGTTTGTGTTTTATTCCTTCTAAATGTAAACCTCCATTTCGTCAAAGCAGAAGTTTCTTTCTTCCGTTCGTAATAACAAATAGAATTATTCAGAAAAAAATCAACATGCATACATACATGTGTGTGTGTGTGCATGAGTGTGTGTGTGTATGTGTGCGTATGCGTGTGCGTGTGTGTATGTGTGTATGAGTGTGTGTGTATGTGCGTATGTGTACGTGTGTATGTATGTATGTGTGTGTGTGTGAGTGTGATGTGTATGTGTGTATACAAATGTAAAAATAGATTTAGAAATAGTATATTATGTTAATTACATACAGACATATATGTAAATATGTAACTGTGTGTGTGTGTGTGTGTGTGTGTGTGTGTGTGTGTGTTTGTGAGGGAGTGGATGTCATTTTGTATATGACGATACACACAAGCATACGTAAAGCGAGGCAGGTACATACAGATATACGTACACACACACACATGCACATACACATACACACACACTCACACACATACACACACGCACATTCCTGCACTCACCCCACCCCCACACAAACAAAATCCGAAGCAAATAAGAAGCCGAGATGTAATTAGACTGACGTTTCAACAGATGCATCTTCATTTCTCACACGTGATATCAAGTTACCATGGTGATAACGTTCGGTCAGTTATGGCAGATGCTGGGCACATGACACCTTGTTCCATATACACACACACACGCACGTATGAACGTATATATGTGTGCGTATATATGTATATATATATATATATAT
>NC_069005.1:34295864-34301972 GCF_001194135.2 Octopus bimaculoides
CACACACACACACACACACACACACACACACACACACACACACACACACACACACACACACACACACGCACACAGCACACACTCACACATAAGCATGCAAACTCGTTCATAACAATTTACTGTCGGCAAAATTTGACATGTGTCATCTGATAATCAATTACCCAGAATGCATTTCTATGAAATAAGAACAGAAACACTAGTTTGAAACACACACAAATATATATATATATGTATGTATTATGTATGTGTGTATCATGTGTGTGTGTCTGTGTGTATATACATACGCGTATATATATATATATATGTATACATATGTATGAATATATGTATATATATACATATATAAACATACTATACATATATTCACAAAATGTATATATATATATATGTATATATATATATATATATATATATATATATATACAGTCGGCCATTTTGTCACCTGCTGATTAGGCTGACATCTTTTCTGTTGCTATGGAAACAGCTACCTTCAGGTATAAACACACACACACATCTACCTATATACATTCATATATAAATAAATGAATAAATGTATGCATAAAGAGAGAGAGAATGGGGAGAGAGAGAATGAGAGTGAGATAGAAAAATCGACATAAATGGATGGAGAGAAACATTGTTGTTTAAAAAGACAGACATAGATAGATAGATAGATAGATAGATAGATAGATAGATAGATAGAGAGATAGATAGATAGATAGATAGATAGAGAGAGAGAGAGAGAGAGAGAGAGAGAGAGAGAGAGAGAGAGAGATAGATAGATAGATAAATAAATAAATAGATATGTCTATACTTTTGCCTCTATAAATTACAATGCAATACTTCAAGAGAACGACTGTTCCATTACTTTAAGTTTTATGCCGACATAGGCAATCATCAAATTGATTCTGAGCAAATATATGCTTCCAGGTGACGTTGCTTTAATCGCCTTCGCTTCAGTTGGAAGCACATTGTTAACATCCTGTTAGTTTGAGTGTAATGCAATATCGAATAAAAACATTCGGTTGCACGCAAGACAATCGTAGATAAACTTAGTCTAATATTGTGTTTCATGAACGTGATGCATCCACTATTTTATTCCTTTATAAACTGTGAATTTCATGAATCTTCGAATGAACCGAATGAGAACAGAATATATATATATATATATATATATATATAATTTTTTTTTTAAAAAAACGAGAAAAATACCAGTAGAAAAAAAAACAACAAGGTGAGGACGTGGTATATGCAAAGTGTTAATAAGACGCTCAGAGAAGGAAAGAGTGGTTGTTTTATATTTCGAGCAAAGCTCTTCTTCGGAAACGAGAGACATAGAAAAATCAAAAAGAAAAAGAAGAAGGAGTTAAAAAATTGCCAACAGTTCACGTGTAGTTACATTCATTACTGAAACATAATTGCCTGTGTGGCAGTTTTATATTTTGAGGCAAACCATTTGATATTAAATTACAGAAACATAATTGCAAAGTTGTTAGATTTAATTAGTGATTAAGAAGTTGTGCATAAAGTCTCTTACGGTTGTTTCTAGAGTGGCTGTGTATAAGATGCAAATCACTTTAAGCAAAGATTTCCATATGAAAGCCAGCTATATCCTTTTCAGAGAGGAAGAACGAAGGAATATAGTTAATAAACGATATTAGTAGCCACCAGTTCCATCGACTCTGCAATTATGTTTGAATTTTAAATTTCATGCTCCAAAGAGATACAACATGTCTTGCCTACTCATTCTTTCTTTATAACACACACACACACACACATCTAGATAGATAGATAGATAGATAGATAGATAGATAGATAGATAGATAGATAGATAGATAGATAGATAGATCCGCTCAATGATGAACTACTTATAGCCGTCCATTGCTAGAAAGCTACAACACCAATTTTGTTTTAGTCACAGTTCAAGTCGGATATTTAGTGGTAAACCAACCTGGGCACTTATTGTATATACCTATTACACGACATTCATGAAACACCGTTTTATCTGTGCTCTTCAAATGTATACAAGTGCGAGCGCACACACACATATGTACGTATATATTAAAGTACGTGTATATGCACTCTTAAATATATTTATGTATTTGTGTGTTGGAAGTGGGGTATGTGATCGAAGCCACTGAATATATTACAATAAATTCTAATATTGCACATAATGGTAATGAAGTGTGAACTACCATCAAATTGGAGCTATGCAGTAAATATCTTATCATGGATTAATATACTGAGTGCGAAGAAAATGGGAAAGCGTATGAACATCCACCTCACTTTAATTAAGAACTGTCACCAGGTTGTAATTTATCAAAAGTAATTTATTTAAAGGCTTTCGGTTTATAAATGGCTCAGGTTCATAAGTGGCATATATTTACTTAAGTTCACGAGAGTATATAAGACTGACATTTCTTTGTAACACATTTCCTACAAGATTTTCTTCTCTAAATATATATAATACATATTGATCCATATTTTCCAAATATACGTTCTTGCAACATCCATATATATCTCGAACGATTTTAGAAATATAAACTGCTATGGCTTTTATATTGCTGTAACTTCCGTTCTGTTACACAAATGTAATCTTCCGTTACAATTTTATGGTTACAATCTGGAAAAAACTTTAACTGAAGAAATTTATTTCGAACTTCCATTTAAATGATTTTACTAAAAATATAAATATTCGGGTTTGCATATATATGTATCCTTTGCTTGTTCCGGTCATTCGGCTGCAGCCATGATGGGGTTCAGCCTTGAAGGGTTTTAGTCGAACAATTTGTTCCCAGGACTTATTTTTTAAAGCCTAGTACTTATTCTGTCGGTCGCTTTTTGCCGACTCTTTAGATTACGAGGATGTAAATATACCAATACCGGTTCCCAAGCAGTGGTGGGAGACTAACAGATACAAAGACACGCACACACATAGATAGTTACATATATATACATACACACACACACACACACACACTCACACACACACACATATATATATGTGTATATGTTTGTGTGTGTATATATATATATATATATATATATATGTACGTACGTATGTATGTATATATCAGGGGAAAATATATGTTTAGTGTTGCTTATTTTATGTGTTATGTCTTTATTTTCAAGACATTTTCGCTTAATCCGTTCTTATGCATTATTATGTTAACGCTTTAACCCTAAATATTTCATTAGACCTGGCTGAGCTCTTTGGTAGAGCTTTGCACAAAGAAAATATTTTCCCTTTATTTGCGAGATACTTATGTATATAATACGTGTGTGTGTGTGAGAGTATGCGCCAGTGTATGAATACAAACATTTATATTGATATATGTGTGTGAATGCATGCGTTTGTCTGAATGTAAGCATGCGTATGTGATGTATATGTGTGCTGGAACGGTGTTTGGAGGTAGTGGTGGTGGTGATGGTGGTGGTGGAGATGGTGGTGATGTTAGCGTTGGTGGAGACTTACAAATGTTACAACAACAGCAACAACAATAACAACAACAACTTCAAGAACATTTGTCATATGAATCATTGTTCCTTTTCTATTTGAATGTCGAAAACATTCATGTATTATTGACACAACTGCACAAGACAAAGTAAACACAAAGAAACGAAAGAGAAGAGAAACAAATTTCAACAAAGCAGACGACACTAAAGATATTTAACGACGCCATTTTGTTCGTTTATGGCGACAATAAATAGTTCAGTTTTGGTAATTGTTGTTTAGAAAAGAAGCTATTCATATCATATCTGTCGCGTTTATCAAAATATTGTCACTTGTCATAACGGGATTCTGCATCAACCAGTGCTGATGTTTGCACACACAAACACATCTTGCTTTCCGCCCCCCCCTCTCTCTCTCTCTCTCTCTCTCTCTCTCTCTCTCTCTCTCTCTCTCTCACCCTTTGTGTGTGTGTAGCGATTTTCATTCCCTGCTTTAAATTCCTCTCATTTTGTGATCGATTATTGGGAAACAGAGATTTCAGGTCTGTCACTATTCTTTCTGTCTCTTTCTTTCTTTCTCTCTCTCTCTCTCTCTCTCACCTACTCTCTCTCACTTTCTCTCTCTCTCTCTATCTATCTATTTGTCTATCTCTATCTATCTATGTTTCTTTCATTGCATACATCTGTGTATGTATGTATGTATTTGTGTTACGTCTACACATACAAACCCAAACATCCCATTAAGCAAACACACATAACAATATACAAGCATAAACACTCACTCACGGACACAGAGAGCCACATACATATCTCACTTCATAGAAAACATTTCCTTGTTGAGGCTTGATTGATGATGATTGGCGAAAGCTCCCCTTTTCTCTCCCCTCCCCTCTCTCTCTCTCTCTCTCTCTCCTTTTCTACTTTCTGTCCCTCACTATCTCTCTCTCTCACGCGTATATCTTTATTTGCGAATGCACACACACACACGCACACACACACACACACACACACACACACATATATATATATATATATATATATATATATATATATAATTGTTTAGCTCTTATAAATAGCTTTGTTTCATATTTATCAATCCTAATAGGAGTTATTAAATCATATCTGCTATTTGTAAGTGTTTCTCTCTTCAATAGATCTTTCATCTTTTTACTTTATGCATTAAATAATCTTACAATGAGTGTATACACCTCAGATTGTATATGTGTGTGTGCGTGTGTTCATGCGTGTTTGTATAACCAAATAGAATGAAATATGATCTTAATCCAAATGACGCCAATTGCCTCAGTTTGACAGTGAAGCAATTCAAACTCAGCTCTCATTAACATACTTATACTTTCAGAAGTATACAGACAAAATTCGATACAACATCTGTTATATCTGGTATTTACAAACTAGAAACTTCCGTACAACATTTCCCATGGTCTTTTAAATGCCATTAATTGTTACCAGTAATCACCTTCATTCTTGATGCTAGAATACTTATTCGGTTGCATTGATTATCGTTCAAGTCATGGTTTTGAATGTAACTTCCTTCCGCCGTCCTTCAAATTTCCGCAGTCATCAAACGATGGTGTTCTTCCCACTAAAAGTAAAACATTGATCTTCAAAGTGGGTCCTGTAAAAACTGTCCCGGTTTGTGTAAGATAAGGAGACTTTTTTTCTAGAATTTAATAAGCATTTATCAAAATATCCGGTTTCAAAATACTGTTATGTTATTATGTTTTATACATACATACATACATACATACATACATACATACATACATCCATATCAGTGAATGTAGAAAATCATGGGTGAACAGAGAACGGGTAGAGAGGAATATAAGGCTATGAGTTTCATACCATAGTAGTTTACGATATTCCTTTCTTTATAAAGGTTTTCGGTGAGACAATAAATTAGGGAAGCAATGGGCTCGGAACCATTAACAGAAAATGTGTTTCGGTGCTAAAAGTATTTAGCTGTGATCATTTATGTCAATGTGTCCCTCGGCCAATAACTATCGGAAAGATCGATGGAGAGATTTGGTCAGTTGGACAATTGTCTGTTACATAAGACTGCTTGAGCAGATCTGACCGGTCGGGGATATAATCAGCTACAACAACAACAACAACGTGTGTATAGTGCAGTAACAACAACAACAACGACAATGCCTGTACAGAACAACAGCAACAACTACAATAACAGAACGGCATCTCGACCAGGCAATATCAATGACAATGGCTGCAATATAATAAATATTAATTTTCTCTGCCCAAACATTTTAAAATTCTCAGTCGGCCGCACATTGATGCGAGGCGAACGTCGGTTGGTGTTCGTGTCAGCGCATTAAATAAGTGTTGAGTAGATAAAACTGTGAAGAAGAGAGAGAAGACGTGAGAGGTGGGAGAGGGAGAGAGAGAGAGAGAGAGAGGGAGAGAAGAAGAGAGGCAAGAAGGAAAAAGAGTGGAAGGTACAAATGCACAAGAGAAGACACTTAGGTATATATATATATATATATATGTGTGTGGGGGGGGGATGTATACATACATACATACATATCTATGCGTGCACACATTCATATATATTTTTTATTTATTTATCCATTTATATATACATACATACATACACGCACACACACACACACACACATATATATA
>NC_069005.1:34303312-34304537 GCF_001194135.2 Octopus bimaculoides
CGGTGGTGGCGGTGGGTGCGGTGTTGACAACGGCGGTGGTGGAGGTGGTGGTGGTGGTGGTGGTACCGGGAGAGGCTTCGGTGGGGAAGGCGAGGGAGACGGTGGTGGTAGTGGTGGTTATAGTGATGGTGATAGTCGTGTTGGTGATGGTTACTATGATGATGCAACTGAAAAAAACCGCATTATTTATGGGATGACCCAACATACATACATACGTACATACATACATACATACATACATACTTACATACATACATACATACTTACATAAGTTAATGTTTTAACCTACCATGAAATGTTTCTGAGGAGTAGTTTGTTCGTTATGGTACAGCACAAATATATATACATTTAGTTATATATACATTTATTTATATATGTGTGCAACGAATGATGGAACGTCAATTATGTACCTAACATTGATTACGAAACAAGTGTCAACTAAGGGAATAAACATCTACATCTCTCACTCCACTTCTGGGCAATTTTTATACAAACTCTCCTTCGTTGCGATTTCTAGGTTTTCAAAACAAAGTTGAGTTTACATCCTAGCCTTGACCACGGTCTTTCTTGATAGCCATGCACCAAGCAAAGATCTTACTGTGAGCTCTGTTTAATTCTTTGTATCCTTAGTTTTATTTTGAGTGGGTGTGTGTACGTACGTACGTACGTACGTACATGCGCACGGATGTATGTATGCATGTATTATGTATGTATGTATGTATGTATGTAGGTAGCTAGGTAGGTAGGTAGGTATTCATGATTCTATGTTATATGAAATATATTATATGACTGAACGAGCGTATATATATATATATATATATATATATATATCCATATTTACATATGTATAAATATATATATACTCACACACATATGCCTGGATATAGACTAGTGGATGCATATGTGTATGCGAGTGTGCTTGTATTTATGTGTGTGTGTATATATTATTCGGCGCGTTCGTAATCAATGTCGAGCATTCCTCCCGGTAACACTATAAAGCCGCTACAATATATATTCTTTAAATATACTATAAATTATACACCCTGTAGCAATAATAAATGGAAAAGAGGAAGGGAGGGAGGGAGGGCTGGGGAATTTCTAGGGGTTTTTTGCTTCCTACATCTCATCTTGTGTCCCCCACCGTCACTAAACACCACCACCTCCACCACCTTCACCTCTAACACCACCACAACCCAGACCGACACTCTGTCAGCACAACTACCAC
>NC_069005.1:34305279-34307779 GCF_001194135.2 Octopus bimaculoides
TATATGTATGTATGTATGTAGAATATAGTATGTATAGTAATGTGAAAAACATCTTAGCAAATCGGTCGCTTGATAAAAATGAAATGAATTGATGTCTCGAGCCATAATGTAGTAAAAGATATTTATTGGTGGTTGAAACATAAGGACACCAGATAAAATAGCATGGCATGCATATTAACATGAATGTATGCGTGTGTGTGTGTGTGTGTGTGTGTGTGTGTGTGTGTGTGTGTTTACATTTTCTCACTTGTAATGCCTTCCCTGTATGTTGCAAAAATGTAAATCTTTTCCTGCAGAATAAATTGCACTTCACATTCGAGACTCTGATGCTATTCAGGTACTCAACTAAAAGTCCACTGCATCCTATCGCAGAAACAGCTTTAAGCTAATGAAGTTCACACTATAACCATTGTTTTTCTTGTGTCATCTTTTTTCTTACACATATGTATATAGGCGCAGGCGTGGATATGAGGTAAGTAGCTTGCTTCCCAACCTCATGGTTCCGGATTCAGTCTCACTTCGGCAGGTGTAGTGAAAAGTTGGTGTAGTGAAAAATATTTTTTCGGATATAAACAAGCATCAACAGTCTGGGGAAAAAATAGAAATGAAATATACACAAGCAACAACCGGCGTGTTTAAAGGTTTTATTAATTATAGCTCTTCCCAAATATAACAACATTGGCTTCAATAAATGGTTTCAGATAAAAATTCCTGCTAAACGAATTCTCAGTTATTCCTGCTCTTTTCCAATACTATTATAAATCTGTTTCTATTCCGTTGAACGATTATTCACGCCATTTTTACGATAACATCCGTTATAAAATCCGAGAACAATTTACGGATGTGCTTTTATATAAGACGACAGTTATATAGTTTTCTCTTTTTAAATAACCCCCTCAGATATTGAGTGTCTATCATATACCACCCGTTCTGTTGATAACACCGTAGGCCCTCGGTCGGTTACGACGATGAGTGTTGCAGTTAATCCGATCAATGGAACAACCTTTTGGTGAAATTGAAGTGCAAGTGGTTGAGTACTCCAGAGACACGTGTACCGTTAACGTAGTTCTCAGGGAGATTCAGTGTGACATACAATGTGACAAAGCTGGCCCTTTGAATTACAGGTATTACGCATTTTTGACAGCAGAGTGAACTGGAGCGTCGTGAAATAAAGTGTCTTGCTCAAGAACACAACTCACAGCCCGGTACGGGAATCGAACCCATGACCTTAAGATCGTAAAATGAATACCCTTAGTCGTAAGCCACGTGCCTTCACTTTGCCATACAACAACCACAACAGTTCTCTATGGATGAAAATTTGAGAGAATAAATCAGTTGATGCAACAGCATTAAAAGACTATTCCTGCATTTCTACAGCTTTAAAACTATATTTAAATATGTGTTCGTGTGGGCATGCTTGTATATATGTACACACAAGACACACATACACACGCACACACACAAACACACATGCATACACGTTGTTCGCAGGGGTCTTTTTTTTTTAATTTCTTGAAGTGAAATCGTATCGTGAAGCCAACACAGGCGTTAACTGTATTTCACTTCTGATTTATATTAACCTGTAATCAATTACTAATTGATAGATCAATCAATGGATACACCAAAGTCGTTTCCTCACCACCAATCCTCATCCTATCGATGACCTCTCCTCACCATTCTCTTCTCTTTATCCAAACACTCATTTTATTCTCTCTACTCAGTATCTCTATTTGACATTCTTTCGCACGTGCGGGCCTCTGTGTGTGTGTATGTGTGTGTGTGTGTGTAAATAATATCATTGGGTATTTATTGATATATGATATCACATAATATTATAACATTCAATATGTATATCGCTGTATGCGATCATAATATCATATCACATATCTTATATCACTTGATGCATATCATATTGCATCCTCACGCAACATTTTATATATGTATATATATATATATATATATATATATACATGTGTATGTATGTATGTATGTATGTATTTATGTATGTATATCTTATGTCTCCTATGGAATATCATTGAGTGCTTGTCCTGTTCTGTTATCAGATGTGGTCATATTACTTCTAAACACCTCCCACACCTTTTCATAAGTTTGTGGCTGTCAGGGTGTATTCACGTAGTGTAATATATCAGAAGCGATGCCCATACGGCTCTGTGTGTGTGTGTAGGTTTCTTTTTGGTCTTTTTATATCGGAGCATTGGTGTGAAGAATTCATGTTATTGCTGCTTTGCTCAAATAGTACAATAATATTATCGAGAAGTATATTGGTATTTCTTTCATTGAATAATATTTGCATAGATTTACGAAATTTCCTCTTTCAATTTGCTCGCTTTACAACGTTTTTAAACAGGCTTTTCCGAAACAGCGATTTTATGAGCGACTTTTCTATCTCTCTCTACATAACACCAACTCTTGCTATTGTAATAAATATAATTGTTAATGTATTTACTATATAAATACTAGAATATTACTGTTGTTGTTG
>NC_069005.1:34310279-34311895 GCF_001194135.2 Octopus bimaculoides
TTACTTTAAATGTAATTCATTTTATGAAACTAGCATGAAAGGATGTTTACCTTTGACATACGAGTACAATCGACCCGAGGAGTTTCAGAATAGTTTCTATTATAGAGGCCATGGTAGAATTAACTTATGCGAGTTGGAAACAGCGGGATCGAACCCAAAATCTCCAGATGTCGCGCGAATGTTTTATTCATTTGATCTTCCTGGCGAACAACACGTATACACACAAGTATATATACATACACTGATGCATAACCTATAGGATTACATCATTATTTACACACATATACATACATTCACACACACATACATACGTATGTATACTCATATTCTTATCGACAAGGGCACTTACGCACACACATTCATAATACTTATACACAATTACACACATATTCATACATACACGCTAGCACACAACACACACACCTAATATTATTATTTGGACATCGTTACATAAATCATAATTTCGCCGGAAATACCGGTGATGACGTCACATGACGTTGGAGGTTGGTAATAAAGATGGCGCTTATGACATAGCTTCCTCTCCTATTCACACGCACTCTCGCTCTTTCTCTCTTTCTTTATCTCACATATATATGCTTATATATACATATATACATATATATCCGGAAGCATATATATACACAGACCGACGTACACATACATAAACACACACATAAATATACACATAGATGCCACCTTTATATTGTCGCTGCCTTCCTCTTTCTCTCTCTCTCCCTCCCTCTCCGTTTTCTTCTCTTTCTCTCTCTCCTTCCATCTTTCTCTCTCTCATTCGCTTTCCGTTGCCATCTTCTCTTATTTCATCTTGACCAGGAGATACTAAAACAGATAGTTTCCAACATCTCTCATACCCAATTCTACAATGGTAACGGTAATGGTTCGTTTCTCTAACAGAATCTTCCAACCGAGAAAACATCCAGGTTCCAATCCTTTAGATTCTTAGATTTTCTTTAATTCCTGTCTGCTTCCACGACTCGCTTCAGCATTTAATCAGTATTAACAGAAGAGAGATTATCCAGGAGAGATAATCCTGAAAAAGGATTTATTTTGTGTCTATGCGTGAATATGTGTGTATCTGTATGCGTATGTTTATGTGTATATTTATACTTGTGTATGTGTAGGCATATGTATGAGGTTGTATACGTGTAGGCAGAGGCCTCAGTGGAAGACGATATCGATCTGTAGAGGTGTGTGTATATACAGCTGAGTGTGTGTGTCTACACATGGGTGTATATAAGACTTCTTATTAGTCAATGTTAAATCAACATTAACAAAGGATTTCAATGAGCTTTCAGTGTGTGAACAGGCGTGTGTATACAAAGGTGAATGTGTGGAGATGCATGCGTTGGTGTTTATGGATATATGTTTGTCTTTATTCTGTGTGAGTGTGTGTGTGTGGGGGGAGGGTTGTACCTGCAGAACCCTGCTAAATAAACACAGATCAGGGATTTCACTTAGTAAATATTGCAGCAATTGACTTTGTGTGTGTATATGTGTGTATGTGTGTGTACTGCATTTTATATATTCGTACAACAGTTCCTGTCTGTATGTCTTTGTTATATTGTCATATTTCTGAGTGTGAGAGTGTGTTTGGCTGT
>NC_069005.1:34311953-34312438 GCF_001194135.2 Octopus bimaculoides
ATATATATATATACACACATATTTCTTTATTGTCCACAATATATTTCTTTATTGTCAACCCTGTTTTTGTTTGTTATTCTGTGTGTATGTGCGTGTTTATGTATGTAAGCACACAAGATATCTGTTCAAGTAAACGAAAGCAGAACTTTGAAGTCACTAACAACACTTTTTCTTATAACACCATACACAACCTTTATGTATTCATCGCTTTTACTGTTAAACTTGGATAGTCTTTATTCATCACACTCATTAACACACACACAGAGAGACACACACGTACATATGCATATATATACGTAGACAGTGAGAGAGAGAGAGAGAGAGAGAGAGCGAGAGAGAGAGAGAGTGAGTGAGAGAGAGAGAGAGACAGAGACAGACAGACAGACAGAGACAGGCGGACAGAGATAGATACTTATTGGTTTACATTGTGATTTGCAATAGTTAAGCGAAACGTTATTCAAAAGAAATGTGTGTGTGTGTGTGTG
>NC_069005.1:34313992-34316897 GCF_001194135.2 Octopus bimaculoides
TGAACATTTTGAAAAATATCGATGCGGGAGTAAAGGAGATAAACATTTATGATGAAAGACCTTTCAACTCCAGGCAAAAATCTCCAATGACCTCCAGGGCCATCTATGGGAAATTGATTCTCGTAAAATTCTTGCCACTGACATAAATGAGAAAGCACAAACGAAGAAACAGTCGGAAACAAGGAGCCAACGACAATTACGATAAATGTGTGTGCGCGCGCGCGCGTTGCATGTAAATATCTCTCTCCCTCCCTCTCTCTCTGTATACATGCATGTATGTATATATGTATGTATGTATGTATGTATGTATGTATGCATGTATGTATATATATGTATGTATGTATGTATTTATGTATGTATGTAGCTGTACATATATAGCCATACAAATGGCCACCTAGCCGAATTGACAGCACCGACTCTGTAAATTATGAGTTCAAATCACATTGAGACCAGTTTTGTCTTTCACTCCTTCGAGTTCGATAAAATAAAGCACCAGTCAAGACCTGAGTTCGATGTAATTTTATATATATATATATATATATATATATATATATATATATATATATATATATATATAATGTAGTGTACCGTGATTGAAAATTCAACAAAAAGTACTGCATCTGGTGAGAGATAAATATCATTTATTTAAAGGACACAATACATGTATTAAAGCGCTACTAATAGTTTCATATGTTGAGAAATACTCAAACATATACTTCAGGCACAAACCACATATCATAGCGAAGTAAAACAAATTTGAATAAGAGAAGAAACGCGAAAACTGAATTTGAGGGAGAATTGAACTCAGTCTCTGTTAGATTAACCTTGTTTTTATTACACAAATGCTTCGAAACATCGGAAACGAAGGGAGACAACACTGTCGCTACTATTTAGCTTTTGTCAAGGGAAATAACTCAGTAGGGGCATCAGCTGCTGGTACGCAGCGAGTTTCCAGAAAAGAAAGAAACATTATAAAATGCTTATGTAATATTTTATTATTTCTTTACAAAACAAGATTTTAGAAATTGTCAACTTTTATTCTATTCATTATATATATTGTTTCTGGAATTAATTAATATTACTAAGAAATTTTATCGGTCCCTGGCATACTGGGGAAAAAAACTGCCGGTAAACCGCTACATCTGATAATTTGAGAAACACTGGTGCAGAGGATTTTGCTTGGGGGTGACTAAACATCATCTTGGGCAACACGTTTAGTTGCCAAATATAATTCCTTCAAGTTATTTCCCGTAATAAAGTTCTCTCCCAGCACACGAGTTATTCCCCGTAGTTGTAAGTTATTTCCCTTACAAGCATCGCGTTTATTTCCCACAAAAATATTTATCCGGATATATTTTTTTTGCGAAGTTCATTGCCAAATCGTAGGAAACTATTATCAAAAGAATTTGTTCTAAATAGTCTTCTGTTATTCGCCGTCCACATGACATCACCATTCTATACAGGTAACATCCTTTAATAACTGTGTAACAATCTCAAACAGATGCATTGCAATTAACAACATACAGAAATATGTCTATGACCAGTGACATTCTGTAAATCATGTGATGCTAGTTTTTTCGTTTCTACCAGAGTCGAAACAAAAAAACTTCGACTCTAACTCCGACTCTGACCCCTCTACCATTGGCACCTCCGACTCCTCTTTATGTAATTAAGTGATTGTGGTCTACATATCTCATAAAGCATATGTATACCCTTGTACTTTGACTCGGCCTTTATGTTATAAGTGGTTTATATTAAAGAATAAGGATATTGGGAGTCGGGATCAGAGTCGGTAGAGTTTTACCGACTCCGACTCCAGCTACCATTGTTCCCGAGTATGTTATGACTCGGAGTAGTAGCACCTGTCAGGGTCTCAGCTATGATTTAATTAGCATATAATAGATGTGCCTCCGGAAGATGGTCACTCGGAGACGCCTCCAACGAATCCATGGTTCATAAAAAATGGTTGAGAACCACTGATCGAGAACGATTTTCCAGTATGTCCATCTATCTTTAAATGATGTATGAATTGAGGGAGATTTCACTATTACTTCTAGTAGACCAAGAGGTCATATAAGAGGTTCAATCGATGCCTTTCTATGTATGACGTGAATCTTGGACCCGATTACATAAGGCAGAGCGGACTCTACTAAGGAATATAACGTTTTGGAGGGAAAATGTGAGGTCAAGGGAGGTAAGTCTTAATGGAATATAAAATTGTTCAGAGTAGAGTTCTTTCCCTTGAATTACTTTTTTAAAAATTTCCCTTACATTGCCATTTTTTCTCCCAACACTTTTTTTTTCTTTATTGCGGTTCCTTTTGCATGCGAGAAATTGGGTTCGGTTTTTCAATTGAAGTACCAACTTTTATTTCTATCACCAACGAAATATGCAACTGGATCGATATAAATAGATCGATATAACCGAGGAGCGCCACAGCTGCCGGTCCGTACGCTTACCTTGAAAAGCACGACAGTGAATTAATCGATTCGATGGAGCGTCCACTGAAATGCCGAAGGGTTTCCTAATGGCACTTTACGCTCCGAGTTCCATTCGTGCCAAGATCAAAATTATCCCTTCGGGGTCGATAAGTAAATTTCTAGTCCCAGTTGCTGGAGTAACGGAATTACGAGAGAGTCCGACTCCATATGTTGTCTGGTTTATTTTGTCTCTCGGTATTCTGAGTTCAAATTGAGTTGACAGTCACGGTTTTTTAACCAACCAAGGGTTTCTACTTGTGTAAACATCGATAATAAGAGAGAGAGAGAGAGAGAGAGAGAGTATGTGAGCATTTATGGTTGTGTGTGATTGTATGTCTGTGTCTTTTGTACGTGTGCGTGAGTACGTTTTTCAGTGTGAGTGACTGAGTGTTTATACGTGTCTGAGTATGTGTATGCACGTGTGT
>NC_069005.1:34317826-34320150 GCF_001194135.2 Octopus bimaculoides
GGTGGTGGTGGTGGTGGTGGTGGTTGTGGTTACAAGGGAGTTAAGCATGACGGATAATTTGCAATTATTGCTGGGTTTGTTGTTGTTGTTGTTGTTATTATTGTTATTGTTGCTGCTGTTGTTGTTGCTGTCGTATTTATTGCTCCACTGCAGATCTATTGGTGCGGGAGAAATGGATGAAAAGCAAACGAGTCAAATTATATTAACTCGGTGTTATTGCGACTGTTCTTGTTGTTGCTGTTGTCGTCGTCGCTGCTGCTGCTGCTGCCGTGATCGTACTTGTTGTTATCGATGAGTCTGGCATGCATGGCATTGTGCAGCTTTGTTTCCTGTACATCCTTCATCGAGGCAAATGCGTTCCCTTCTGCCCTTCGTCCATGTCTCGGCACCGCATCTCTTTTGATTTCCTGAGCTGCACATGAGCAATGGGTGCCGGGCTCTATCAGCAATGGCCTGCTACTGACCCGTGGTTGCGGCGATGTGTACGATGTTTATCTTTGAATGGGAGCCGTGTGTTTGCCAAAAGAGTTTGCCAAAAGAGTTTGCCAAAAGAGTATATGTATGTATATATGTATGTGTGTGTGTGCATTGTTATGCCCCAGCATGGGCACAGTTCATTGAATGAAACAAGTAAAAGATAAAAGATGTATGTGTATGTATAAATATTCAAGTGTGTGTAACTGTGTGTATGCAAACGCATACACATACATACATGCATACATACATACGCATATGTGCACGTACAGACATATATATGTACTTACACAATTCTAACGAGTGTCCAATGGAACGAATCAAATAATAATCGATCAAACCATAACTTTATTGATCTTGGAAACCCTCGGTGCATGGAAGAATAGAAATGACGATGGAACTGATCAACTGTGAAACGAAATTACAATTGTTTTACTGAGATTTGCTCATCTAATCAATAGGAACTGGCAAATTGTCACACACTGTCCTAACACTGCAATAACACTGCATTAACACTGTAGTATGCTGGCTTAACGCTGCAGTACATTATATCGTTCACACACACACACACACACACACACACACACACACACAGCAAAAGCTACCAGAAAAGCTACCGACACCACAACTACTACTACTACTACTACTACTACAGACATTACCACTGCCGGCAAGTCCTTACGACCACCACCGCTACCAAATCGGTGTGGAACGCAGAAGTGTGTCTCTAGCGAGGTAGATGGAATTGTTAAAGTCGAAACACACGCTTGAATAGCAGGAATAACAGGGACAAGCAAAACGATTCCGAACAATGAGAGAGAGAGATATACAACGACAACAACAGAAAAATATACAACAACAACGACGAATAACAAGAACCAAAACAACAACAACAACAAACATAATAATAATAATAATAATAATAATAATAATAATAATAATAATAATAATAATAATACGACAGAGAAAAAAAACGACGCTGGAGGCAACAAGAGATAAAGGGGCATCAAAATAAATGAGTTACGCTGCATTAGACCTGTGCGCGTGTGTGTGTGTTCGTACGTACATCAAGATAGATAAAGTTTGGATAGAGCAGTAAGGAACAATATGGCGGAAAACGGTGAGATAGGAAACAAAATTTGAAGAAGCAAAGAAACTAAAGATTTAGAAAATTGAAAAACGGTAAAAGCAAAAAGAAAATGTGACGCAGAACAATACAAGAGCAGCGTTATGATATATATATATATATATATATATATAGTAAGATGTGAAACAGCACGGCAAGCATATCTACACACATCCACACATATATAGTTAAGTAAGTATTTCGCCAAGCAGAATACATTTATATCCTACGTGTATAAGTATTCCTCCGTGCTTTTTTATATTTTATAATTTACACACAGACTCACACACACATACACACACTCATATATACATATATTGATGCATGCATATGTATGTTTATATGGGTATGTATGTATGAGTGTGTGTGCGTGTGAGTATGTATGTACATACACACACAGGCAAATATATGTATGTATTAGGCTTTGTATGTGTATGTATTGCGTGCACGCATTGCTCTAACATTCTGTATTACACATAGCGTATATAGATTCGTAAATAAATTTATCCATCTGTGTGTGTGTGTGTGTGTGTGTGTGTGTATTAGTAAATAAACTTAGTTTATGTATATGTGCATTTATACACATATACACACATACACAGTAACTAATACATCATACCTGCATAGAAACATCTTACACTCACACAAACACACACAAACGTACACATATACATATGCGTTTATGTATGTATGTCAGCGTCTGTGTGTGTGTGTGTGTGTGTGT
>NC_069005.1:34321240-34323121 GCF_001194135.2 Octopus bimaculoides
ACGCATGTATGTAGGTATGTGTGTGTATGTATATGTGTATGTATGTGTATGTATGTGTATGTATATATGTATTTATAAATGCATGTATGTCCGTATGTATATATGTATGTATGTGTGTATGTATATATCTATGTGTATATGTGTGTATTATATTTGTATGTATGAATAAATGTATGCATACAAGTATATTTATGTATGTGTGTATGTATGTGTGAGTGTATGTCTGTGTTTATGTATGTATATATGTATGCATGCATGTATGTATACAGGTAAGTATTTATGTATGTATGTATGTATATGTATGTATGTATTTATTTATGTATGTATGTATGTATGTATGTATCCATGTGTGTGTGTGCGTGTGTGTGTATGTGCATGTATGTATATATAGGTTTTCTATAGATTACGTTTTCAATTTGAAAAATTCAGAAAAGAAACATGGAAGCTAAAGATAACTGATCTCAGTTTATTGGCAAACAAATAAAAGTTTTATGAGAAACATCAGAACATTTCCGTGTGCGGCGCTGCATTGGTTTCACACAACACATCGACAAATGCAACACAGTAAATCATGTAAGACGAAATGATAATTTGTATATATATGCATCCCCTGAAGTCACTGTATAACTTCCATCGACTTCACTAACACACACACACACACACACACACACACACACACACACACACACACACTATGTAAGATGAAAGACGGTGAAATTTCGACGGAAATCCCTTTTTTCAAGTTGTTCCAATACTCCCTGCACCTTTCGCTGAGTCGTTTTCCGTATGTAAATTTCAGGTAGTTTTGCACGTGATCTGTCTTGTCACCTCATAAGGTATCTATAATTCTTTGTGGTTGATAGGTTAATCTGTGGCTCATGTCCACAATTGTACCTCTTACCAGATGACTGCACTGAAGAATCTAATTGATTTTTTTTTATAAGACTTCACACGACTTCACTGTGAAAGACGTTTCTTTAAGGTTAGCTACAGTCTAATTACACCGGGGAACATGGTTTTTGTTGTCTCCTAGTTATCTTGAGTTGCTGTTTTCAAAAACGAAATCCATTTTCCTTAACCTGAACAAAACTGAACTGGCCACGAAAGGACTTCTCTTCTTCGTTATTTTCAACTAAATTCCTTTACTAGTATATTCGTGAAAAAACATCAAATATTTTCATTATCAAAATTTTTTCTTTCAATTAAACTATCTTCACAATTATTTCTAAAATATTACCAATTTTTTGTTATAAAATCTGCGTTATTTTTGTCTTTTAAATATTTCTTCCTGTTTTTTGTCGTATTTTCATTTGGTTTCGTTTCATTAGGCTCCATTCTTGTCATTGTGTTTCTAATAGAGTCTATATTTGTGCGTCACCAATGCAAAAACATTCTGAATAGCTAAACACACCAAATATTTATCTGTGTCTTTAAGCATTCAAACAAACACCGTATCACAACTAAATAAGGACATTTCAAATGTGGGCGGTAAACAGCAAAGATAATAAACAAAATACTGAATTGAAAGAAAAATGGTTAAAATTAAAACAATGAAAATATGTTATGTGTCAAAATGTAACAAAGAATCTCAATTGATGTTTTAGGAAATAATTATAAAAGAAATTATTTGTTTTATAAATCTATAAAATATAATTTATTGCCGTTCAAGATTAAATACTGTTTGTCTTTTTTTTTTCTATCATGAAAAATGTTTCATGTCACTTTTGACAAAATAGTGTAAAAACTTAAAGATTTCACTAATGTATGCATACAAGCACACACACATACTCACACATTCACACACACACACACACCTACAAGCACACACACACACACACACACGCACACACATACAAACACACACACACACACACACACACA
>NC_069005.1:34323290-34323997 GCF_001194135.2 Octopus bimaculoides
ATGATGATAGCGGTGTGTAAAAAGGTAAAAGACTTGAGCGGGAGATTATGGAAAGAAGAGAAACTTAAATGAATAAAAGCGATTGAAACGTAATGGCGGATGAAGATGAGAGGATGACACACCTTAAGAAAGGATTTTAGTATCGGGTGCGGGTGTTTATGGGCTCAATTATGCTCGTCTTTATACAGAAACCACTCACTCATACACCACAAATACATACAGGCAGTTATATACGCATACACACATCAATGTGTGTGTGTGTGTTTCCTTCCCAATTAAACGATTCACGTCACAGTCACCTGACATGTGACAATGTTGTAAAGATGACACAAGTCTGTCTCCTTTGTTGGTTCTTCCAATTGCTTCATTTGGAATTCCTCCATGTCCACCCTTCCCACTCTTCGTCTTAACTTCGCCCACCATAAAGGATCCAATTTCTGCCATTCTGCAGCAGTCCCTTCGAGTTGGTAAAGATCCTCTAGTTTCCATGGTAATCAGTATATAACGACAAAAAGTATGAAACTAGAATGCTGAACTGTGCTTCTATGGTTGAGCAACGCCGTCCTTTTTACTCCATGGAATCAGATTGATGTCTGTGAGTTGAGGACATCCGCAACAATATATACAAGAGTGTATACAATATGTAATATCATCGTCATCGTCGTCATCATATGTATATATATAGATAGATAGATAGATGGATGGAT
>NC_069005.1:34325124-34325692 GCF_001194135.2 Octopus bimaculoides
TATGTATGTATTTATCTTTCTGTGTGTGTGTGTCTCTGTTTGTGTATGTATGTCCATGAATGTATGTAAGTATATATATATATATGTAATTCAAAGTGTCTGTTAGTGAAAATAGGGTTAACCACATTGAAGGCAAGTACTCAATAGAAGGGCAAGGAGAGGGATAAGCTTCCTTGGTAAGCTTTCTGTAAGAGTCAAATCTATTAAAGGAACACACACACACATTTAAAACAAAGTGAGGAATTGTATGTATTGAGGAAATATGCATATATATATAAATATATATATAATCATGCATATATATATATAAATATATATATATATGCATATATACATATATGTATATATATATATATATTTGGTGCTTACATACCGAAGGGCTTGGTAAAAATTATTAATTATTAATTTATTAATAAATTGATAATCCTTTACCCTTTTAATTGTAATAATATAAGTATATATATGTATATATCTTTATAAAAAAATATATGTATGTATATATGTATGTATGTATGTATATATATATATATGTATGTATGTATGTATATATATATATATTTATATATAT
>NC_069005.1:34325879-34327185 GCF_001194135.2 Octopus bimaculoides
AATAATTCACTTCACCATTTTCCAAGCTGAGAAATAAAACATTTTGAAAGCCAGAAAGCCCTGGGCAGCAGAGTATTTAACAAGGTTCATGGTTTTGTTATAACATTATCGTTACTCTACTTGCTGATCGAGTGCTATTCTACTTGTTGAAGCCTTCCCAATTAATGATACACATACATAGATATATATATGTGTGTGTGTATGTATCTCTATATCTAGAAGTATCTGTCTCTAAAAAAAAAGTTTACACGTGTGTAATCCACTAAGCATGTGTGTGTATACGTGTGTGTGTGTGTGCGCGTGTGTGTGAGCATCTTGTTTAATTATAATACAGGCTCTAATTTTACCCGTGATAGAAAAGTATTTTCATCCAAGTTAACGCTGATACTTGTATTCTGTGCCTCTGTATTGACCATGTTGTGGCAGAGCTTAACGTTAATATAAGTTAATGTGATACGTGAATCTAACACGTCATCTACAGTCAGGGATTATCCGGGTTGTTGACTAGAATGGTGGCTGTAGTTGGATTGAAAATATTATGTAAAGTTAGGTCTGGTTTTATATTCACAGAGTTGCCTAGCGCACTCCGTGAAATTCCTTGGCTCATTTTATAAAAAGAAATATCATAGAAACGATAAACTCCAAATAATCTCTTTCTCTTAGTAGAATTATGAATTTGGTGTTCTAGAGGGTCACCAATTTGAAATATGAATAGACAATACAACTTACCAACTGTATGAAGTTGTTGTCAGTTTGGTCATTCATGAACAACACTGTAAGCAGTGTCACTATTCACACATAACATGCCTCCAGGATGCTTTCATGTTTGGAAAGCCAGAACGCAAACACCCTCAGCGCTTGCAAAGTAATATATGTACGTAGAAAATGCAAATAGTCGAAGGCTAAGCTGGTTTTGGGATATATTCAATGTGTGTGTGAGTTTAGTATGTGTATAGATAGTTTATATGTACAAGCCATCAATCTATCTAAATGTATATATATTTGTATATCTACATGTGTGTGTGTGAGTGTGTGAAATGATATTAAAAATTACCAACTTTATAAAATAGTTGTAACTTTGGTCAGGGAAACAGAAAAGTAAGAAAGACACAGAATGGAGGATAGGAACTAAAAAAGTAGTGAATGGAGAGAGAGGTAAATGGTGTTGATACATAGAAAATTAGGAATGTATAAGAATGCTCATAGTTTATATCATCAAGTTTTATTGCTGGATGTGTGTGTGTGTGTGTGTGTGTGTGTGTGTGTGTGTGTGTGTGTGTGTGTGTGTGTGTGTGTGTGTGTGTGT
>NC_069005.1:34328898-34330874 GCF_001194135.2 Octopus bimaculoides
ATTTTATCCATTTCTATAACCATGAAAGACAATAGTAACACAGGCGGGATTCGAACGCGAAAATCCATGAATTAAACCACGTTCATCCCACAGTCGCTCTTTCTTTCCACTTCACCAATAATAATAATAATAATAATAATAATAATAATAATAATAATAATAATAATAATGACAATAATAATAATTTCTCAGGCTGTAAAAAGCCAGAAGAAAATAACGCAACGAATTTGATCGGACGCTCTGACGATTCTGCCACTCCGCCACCCTTATAATTTCTCACATAAGCTGAAGGCCACAACTTTGTAAGGGTCGGGGAGTAGCTGATTAAATCGGCCCCAAACATTTGTTTGGGCTAAATTCGATCCCAGAAAAATCAAAGGCAAAAGTGACGTCGGCGAGAATCGAGTTGAAACGGTAAAGAGCCGAAACAAATACGGTAAAAATATTTCGTGATATATTCAGCCACTTGTTGTCAATTGCAGGAATCACAGTGCAAACATTAGAAATAATAATAATAATAATAATAATAATAATAATAATAATAATAATAATAATAATAATAATAATAATAATAATAATGGCCTCAAATTTTGCCGCAAGGAGAGCAATTTTGGGAGAGGGAATGAGTCGATTACATCGACCCCAGTGTTCAACTAGTACTTATTTTATCGATCCCGAAAGGATAAAACAGTAAAGGAGGCTTCGGCGGAATTTGAACTCAGAACGTAGCGACGGGTGAAATACGACTAAGCGTTTTACTCCGGCGCGCAAACGATTCTGCCAGATCGCCGAACAGAAGAACGTCACTGTAGTCTGGAATCAAACATCGTACATTTTCACTTACCAAACAAGAGACCAATTAAAACTATAAATTCATTAGAACGATAATTAAAATAGAATAGAATTAAAACCGTAATAATGCAGAATTTCTTATTGAGATTCGTTAATTTCAGAATGGCTCTCTCGCTGGTGTAGTGGTCATATGCATTATTATCTGTTTGGTCGTTAGGAACAGGTTCGTGCATGTGTGTGTGTACGTTTATATGTGTATGTGTATGTATATGTGTGTGTTTATGTATACGTGTATGTATGTTTATGTATGCGTGTATGTGCATACATGTGTTGTTCCGATTTCTCTCAGTACGCGTGTGTCTGTTACATCCAAAAGCACGAATGTGTTCTCGTGCATTTTCAGTCATATAAAAGGTCTTTCAGTTTTTCTGCGAATTCTTTGTGGAACCTTTGAATAGGGAAGTTTATAACCCATCATCGACGTTTCCAGACCTTCTCGGCCGCACCTTCCGAAGGGTGCTTCTGCTCATCAGGCAGAGACAATAGAATTCGTGCAGATATTTCCACAGGAATTCAAATTTTCATCGACGTCAAGAGACGAACGCTTATCATCATTTACCAGCGAATAACATTGTGAGTATTTCCACCATTACTCGTCTATTTTTCTAGTAATTCTGTAATATGATGGATGTACTTTTTACAAAGGTTTTAGTATATAGTTACTTTGTGTTGTCTGATACAGTCAGTTCTAATTGTTCTTTGTTTTAAATGCATGATGAGTGACCAGGCGTTGCGTTGCACTATTATGGCCAGTATAACAGTTGTAATCGTGAAGTTTATTACTTTTATATTTTCACTCGAATTTATAAACCGCGTTGATCAATTGTAGCATTTTAGATACTTGTGGTTGTTAAGAAAACGTTACTTTCAGTATTTTTGCAATGTGTTATTATTATTATTATTATTATCATCATTAATATTATTAGTATTATTATTATTATTATTATTAAAGATTTGGTGTTGTTTATTGGGTTCTTTTGAGAGGTTTTTGATTATTTGTTCATTAACTCCCATTGTTAGTATCCACACGGCCCGTAAATTACACTTTACATGTACTGTCTGATGTATTTGCAAAGAGATGGGGGGAGGAGTCTGGTGTACGTTAGATGGCATGCATACATACA
>NC_069005.1:34330978-34332150 GCF_001194135.2 Octopus bimaculoides
ATATTTCTATATATGTATGTATATCATCTGACATAAACCGTATATATATATATATATTGGTAGGTAGATGTTGTATTGTTCTATGAGTTGGTCTCTTGAGTTTCTACGAACACCACCCCACGTTGTTCAGGACCATTTTATTCTATAGATTTATAATATTATTTCCCACTTCGATTGTGGAGAACAATCCAAATGTTCCTATCGTTATGTGTCGACATTCATTGTCTCCATGTAAGCAAAACTATTTATGTTTGCCTTCAATCTAAACAGACATATCATATATGTTACATTCTTTGTGGAGGTTTATATCTGGAACTGGTGCTATTGTATCGCCATTAATTCTATTCGCATTGCATTGCTTGATGAGTTTTGGTTCGGAGTAATTTTTTAGGGATTTTTTTTTTGTGAATTTCTTGATATCTTCTGGTGTTAGTTGACGACTTCTGGTGTTACTTGACGACTTCTGGTATGTCTGTAACAACTGGTATAACGTGCACATAACTGGTATCCATCGTATGTTGCCGTTCTGGCACCAGTTTGTCTCCACAGTGACCACGGGGCATATGAAATGGTTGATGGGTAAAAAAGCTGAAAGATGTCTTTGAAGTCTTTACTTATCCAATACATCCGACGGCGAAAATCTCAAGCGAAAATAGAAAAGTCTCCAGAGAAAAAAATAAAACAAAACCATTTCATTGTCGTGTTTCCAATACAACACCACTAAATGCAAAGCTGTTTCCCCCGTGTAAACACACACACACACACACACACATGCACAAGCAAACAAACAAACACACACACACAAACAAAAAAAACACACACACAGACATACAAACACACACAAACAAACACAAATACATATACAAACACACACACACACAGACACACTTCCGCACATACACAACTGCAGTTGCCTGTGTATATAGATATGTGAGTGTGTCGGTGAGTTTATACATATACATATATGCATATATATATATATATATAACGCATATACATACACACATATACACAAACATATATATATATATATGTGTGTGTGTGTGTGTGTGTGTGTGTGTGTGTGTGTACACACAAACATTTACAGGCACACAGATATCTGTATATATATATATATATATATATATATAAATACACACATATACATACATATATATACACATATAGATACA
>NC_069005.1:34332160-34333597 GCF_001194135.2 Octopus bimaculoides
TGTGTGTGTGTGTGTGTGTGTGTGTGTGTACACACAAACATTTACAGGCACACAGATATCTGTATATATATATATATATATATATATATAAGCGTAGTTGTAGAGATGTATACAGAATAAGATATGTATATCCTTGTCTCATTCGTAAGCTACGTATTGCTGTGTTGCTTGAGACTTCGAAGTAATCATGGGTTTTGGTGAATCTGGAAGGAAAAACGAAAGTAAATGAGTTACATTTATGGCAAGATTATCGACACATTATTTGTGAGCGTGTACACCTACGCGCGCGCGAATGTGAGTGTGTGTGTAAGTGTGATTGTGTGTATGTGTAACAACTGACCAATGATCTCCGGCCAGATGACCACCCTTATCCTCTTCAGTTTCATTCTTCTCATCATCATTACGAACAGAGTTAGCCATGCCTGCTGCGACCATCCCACGGATTAATGGAGGCCTGTCAAGGACTATTACATAAGTCAATCTTACGTAAATGCGAGGCGTATTTGGCTGCTATTTCTACTTGATCCAACGACAGACGCGCTGTATGCTTAGATTATCTGTTTGTCTGTGAGACCCCTTTGCTCTCCTCTAAAACATCTATTATTCTATCAATGGCTGCGTCTATATCCCGTTGTTTTCTTTTCATGTGGACAACGTCTCCATTTCTATTAGAAATATATTGTAATCGGTCGGAATTGAGAGATTGATTAAGGTGTAATTCTTTAGTCAATAGTCTTTAACAAAGAAATCTGATCGATTCGTTGCTGCATGAATTGGTTCGTTCGAAAGATTGGTTATTGGTTATTTGGATCTTCTGCGACAGTATTTTTTGGTGTTGGTTTGCACTTCGTGGCATTTTTATTCTCCTTGATATTCCATACGGCAGTTAATGCCCACACGTACATGTATGTACATACATACATATATAAATATAAGTATATATATATATATATATATATATATATATATATATATATATATATATATATATATATATATATATATATATACGCATATTCACACACATCTATAAATATATATATTTGTATGCATACATACATATTCATATATAAAGAGAGAGAGAGATTTAGAAGACGTTTAGAAGAGTTAGGGGTACATATACATGCATATATATGTACATACACTTATATGTATGTGTATGTAAATATTTGTGCGTATGCATGTGGTTATATGCTTGTGTCCCAGCACGCACGCATTCATACCGCACACACATATACATCCTCCTTCCTCTCTGAAGAAATACAAAGCTGTTCGTTAGGAATTTATGCAGCAAATCCTTCTTCATTGACATCTTTGAGTTAATGGAATTGTATCTTTGTAGCAGATAAATTACACAATGTATGCAAGTAGTATATATAAACATATATATATTTAATAATATATGCATATTATATGTATATATATATATATATATAT
>NC_069005.1:34334427-34337100 GCF_001194135.2 Octopus bimaculoides
ATATATATATATATATATATATAAAATCTTATATGTATGTATGTATACTGGTACTCGGTAGTATAATGGTAGGTGTCCCCGCCTGTCACGCAGGATATCGAGGCAATATTCCCAACCGGCGAGGTTGATCATTTTATATATATATATATATGGTGATGATGACGATGATGATGACGATGACGATATGTAAGCTAAAAACAACGACGACGATGAGGAAGAGGAGACGGAAGAGGAAAACACTTACAGAGTCTAATATTGGAATGTCGCCACAGATTAACATTCTTCTTCTTCTTCTTCTTCTTCTTCTAGCAACGGTTCCAGCACATCTTCTTTCTTGGTGTCTCGTAGCCATAATGATCTCTCTCTCTGTAGGGAGACATACAGATATACACATATACAGATATACACATATACATACATGCACAAATACATAGAGGCTGGTGCCACAGCATAGCCATAGCCTTGGCCTGAAACACATCAAAGAGTAATTAAATGTCAGTAGCTAGAGACTCCAGTTGTTGAAGATTAGCGTAGATTATTATACACAAAACGATTATAAATCCGGTGTAATATGAATATTGGTTGAGAAATCTTGCCACAACGCCATATTGGTAAAGCCGGCCACGGTGGAATTTGTACTCCAGAACGTAATGAGCTGGAATGAATACCGCTGAGCATCATGTCCGGTGTGCTAACGATTCTGCCAGCTCACCACCTTGTGTATTCGATTATTAAAACAACTTATACCTACCTTCTGCCTCAATACTTCGAAAATACAAAAGTGACTTCTTTTATATCTTGAAAGAAAAAATCCTTCACTGTTCGGTTTTAAAATGTCTTTTAATGAATTTGGATTTAGGCCGGCAAAATGCAATTCATTCTAATTGACGATTGAAAGTGTTTTCACAATGAAACATGAATATATTGTTTCTTCACTGATAAACAAAGCTGTTTAATATCTTGCTTTTGACTGTATGACCTCATCAAGACTGTCATCTTTTTATATAGATATTTCAATTTCTAGTATTCAAAGTATGCTTGGAGAAAATTGTATTCAATTTACTGCCAGGTGTATTAAATATATATTTATCTTACTAATATCTTAGTTTAAAACTGTTCACCATTAGACCTATATAAGGATTGACTAATAAAACCAGTTTTTGCAAGTTGATAAGCACACATTTTACCAAAACTTACATTTTCTCGGGAAAATCTGCAATAGAGATTGTATTATTGCGTGCAATTCCATAACAAACAATTTCACTATCTTCAGTTAACAAAAGGAACGTAAGACAATAATTACCACGAAACTACAAAATTTTACATGCATAAATACAACATGCTGTTTAAATACAACCAGCTTAGTCTACCGTGGAACGTGC
This sequence comes from Octopus bimaculoides, assembly GCF_001194135.2. Lineage (NCBI taxonomy): Eukaryota > Metazoa > Mollusca > Cephalopoda > Octopoda > Octopodidae > Octopus > Octopus bimaculoides. The sequence goes on from NC_069005.1 coordinate 34,335,810, forward strand.
AAGGCTGTCAACAAACAATTTTAACCGTCAACATTTATACAAGATTAATAACAAGAATAAAACAATATTCATTCAGTACTAATCAAAGAAAATGTTTTCTATTTTTTAGGCACTGGTTTTAGTAATAACTTCACAGAAGTATGAATATAGCATCATAAGTACGCACGCACACACATCTGTAGTAAATGAAATATATAAACAAAATTAAAACAAGCAGTCTGGTTGCTGGCTAAAATATATATTGTTACAGTCAATATAAGAGCTAACAAATAGATTTGCAAATAGGTTTGTGATAGATTTCAAAATACCAATCAATCATCGAATGATATAAATCCAGCCACCACAAGGAAAACACATCAACTTACAGGAATTCGCAGGAAGTACGAATGGCTTCCTGTCATGCGGTTTGACAGTGGGACATTGCAGAAGACAAACACTTTGACTAAGCCGTGTAGAAATTCTTAGCATTTATAAAGGTTCGAAAGGATTAAATAAAAATAAAAATATAAAAATGAATCCGTTACAAGATTTGAAAAATTTTCTGAAATTTTTCTTAGAACCGGAGGAAAATGGTGACGGAAATAACAAAAGATGTTTTGTGAATTGTAAGAGAATAATGTTTGGAATATTGTCACGAGAAAACACGATGAAAGAAATCACTAAAGACAGGGCAATACTAAGTTTTACTTTCTTCCAGGACAAAGGAAGGTTGTCAAATTTGAACTAATATTCGTACAAGTGGCGGCGGTTTTTCTCTTATCTTGTGTTTAGGTTATTACAATCTTTGTCCCTCGGAGAAATACAACTTATTACAATCTTTTGCAGTTTTGAGCAAAAGTTTAAAGTTGGTGAATATGTGCAGACACCGCTAATCCTCCTGATGATAAAAGAAATATCCATCTAACAACAGATCGCTAACAGATTACATCCCACATAAAGAGATTCACCATATCCTGAAAGATGGGCCATAATAGATAGATAGATAGATAGATAGATAGATAGATAGATAGATAGATAGATAATGAATGGATGGATGGATGGATGGATGGATGGATGGATGGATGGATGGATGGATGGACAGATGGATGGATGGATGGATGGATAGAGAGACAGACAGATTGAGAGAGAGAGAGAAAGAAAGAAAGAAAGAAAGAAAGAAAGAAAGAAAGAAAGAAAGAAAGAAAGAAAGAAAGAAAGAGAGAAAGAAAGAAACATCAGATTAATGCAACAGGAATGGGAAAAGAAACAGAGAAATGACGCAGTTTAAAGTGAAATATTTCGTTATTTATAT
>NC_069005.1:34337536-34342269 GCF_001194135.2 Octopus bimaculoides
GTTGTAGTAGTGAGTGGCGGTGGGAGGATATAGTAGTACGGGATTGTGGGAGGGTTTGTGGGAAGAGTGATACGGGAAGTTTCTGGTAGGGAGTTGTAGTGGTGGAGGAGGTGGTTGTAATCACAAAATTCGAATGTCTGCATATCGTGCCTCGTGTGTTACCGTGACGGAGATTAATAAGATTTTATTATTATTATTATTATTATTATTATTATTAATAATAATAATAATAATAATAATAATAATAATAATAATAATAATAACAACATCGGTAAAATACCTTAGGAATGAGAACTCCAGGACACCTGATGAAGGCTGGAGAGTACATCAGCAGAAACGTTGTGTTAAGAAAGATGAGGACAAATATCCGTTAAATGTAAATAATTTGTCATCTGTCAAATATAGAGCTACAATACAACCACACATAGGAAGCTGACATACCCGCACATATCAAGACTGTATCCTTACACACATCAATCGTATACACCCACACAAATCAAGACTACATACGCATACATCAAAGCTATACACACATCCATATAACTATATACCTCGACATATCAAGATTATATGTCTACACAACAAGACTACACCGTCACATGCAAAGACTATATATCCCGACATACCAAGACTGTACACCCACACATATCAATACTGTACACCCACACTTATCAAAATGAAGGTTGTACACCCACGCACACCAGACCATGCGTACGAAGACCACAACGCATAGAGCTAAGTTAAACGCACACACACACACGCACCCACGCACACACACCGGTTCTTTCAAACCACCGCTTTTATATCAGCAGAAATGATGACTACAGCAATAATATATCAATAACAACAACAACAGCAACAACACTAATGAAATAGCTGCCTCTTTACATTGGCTGTCAACATTCCGTCGAAGCCCACGCTGCAAACACAAACTCCATCTCTTCCAAACTTATCTCATCCCATACAACCAGTTTCATTATCCTTCGTACAGACCCGATCTATCCATCCGTCCAGCCATATATCTGTCTGTCTGTCTGACTGTCTGACTGTCTGTCTGACTGTCTGACTGTCTGTCTGACTGTCTATCTGACTGTCTGTTGATTTGTCTGTCTGTCTATCTATCTATCTATCTATCCATCTATACACACACACACACAGACACATATATGTGTGAGTGTGTGTGTGTGTGTATGTGTGTGTGTATGTGTGTGTGTGTGTCTGTGTGTGTGTGTACGTGTATATACAACTTAATATGAATGTGTTGTTTAAGCGCCATAAACTGCAGTAGTAATCGTTCTAAGAAATCATCTTCTGTAGATGTAATGGTGCTAAGTAGCAGAGATTATATCGGCAGACGAAATGTTATCAGCACCGGAAGATGGAACCATTGTGTTACGTGATTTTCAACTTGAACTTCACCTGTTGATATAATCCCCTACCGTTTAGCATCGTACGTTAATTCGAATTAATTAAGACGGTCACCGCAGTTTATGGCGTTTGAAACAATGCTTTGAGTCCAAAAACTGAAACTAATAAGATGAATAAAACATTTCAGAGATAAAAACAGCAGCAAGCTATAATGATAATTAGAACAAACATTCATAAAGCGCCAACAAATAGAACAACAACAACATCAACTACTACTACTACTACTACTACTACTACTACTACTACTACTACTACTACAACTACTACTACTACTACTATATATATATATTTAGCGGCGGAGTAAAATGACGGCATAAAATTTCAATGACTTAATTTGCACGTGCGCTTTGTTGAGAGAGATTATTAGAAGCTAATTCGTTGTGTCACATATTCTATATTGTACACGTGTATTTACACTATCATTTTCGGAATTTTTGAAACCTACCCAATATATCTAGACGAAAGTGTACTACAGACACCGACGGAAACAAAAAAAAAAAAAAAAAAAAAAAGAAATGAATGGTCATCACTTTTGAAACGAAATATGAAATTGTAAAAATGTACGATGGTGGCACAATTATGAAAAAACATTTGTGACACATTTTCACTTACTTCGTCAACTGCCTGTACAAGTCTCAAAGAAAAAACAAAAGCATTTATCTCAAGTTAGAAATGCGCAGCCATTGTAATCAACCTGGGTTCGTAAAAGAGATGCTGGAAGCTTTATTCCGGAAGCATTATTCCGAATTGGAAAAAACTTTTAAATGCATGGATAACTGTCAAAACACAACGCATGCGTATGAATGTTAATCAAACGTCGATTCGTAGCAAAGCATTGTCGCTTTTCTGTAGGCTTCAAGAAATGGAAGATGACACAAGCGAAATTTTTGTTGCAAAGACAGGATGGGTTAATCGCTTTAAAAATCGATACGGGTGGCATTCTGTCAAAGTGCAAAGAGAAGAGTCAATCGCTGATGTAAAATACAGCAGCAAAATTTCCAGAAACATTGGCAGACATAATTGAACGGGACTACATGGCACAACTGATTTTTTGATATCGATGAAACAAGACTTTTCTGCAAACGTAGGCCATCCAGATGTTATATTGGTAAGGAAGAATCTGCGCTGCTTGGTTTTGAAGTTGCAAAAGATCGACTGACGTTATTATTTAGATGTGTGCTCGAGTCTAGTGCGAGTGAAAGGGATTAAAAAAACCATTATAATAATAATATTTCTTATTATAAATGATCTTCACATTCTTTTCACTTTACATAAAATATTCTTTACATTTTACTCTTGTTTTATTGCCATTTATTTAGGAGTATTATAAAATTTATAGGTGAAATATTTTTCTGGGAACGAATTACGATTCATAACATTGCTACTATGGGAAATCATCGCTCTGCTTTACGAGCTGTCTCCAGGAACAAAACTGTCAAATAAATGGATAAATAAATAAATGAGCTGCTTTTGAGTGTTTGGAAAATGACCGTCTGGCACAGAGTTTGACGATGAGGGATATTGGTGAATGGTGGGGGATGTTCGGCAAATAGTGCAATAACAACATACGAACATTGAGTAGCATTCCGACAAATTACTCGACACGATCTACAGGCAGAATACTAGGCTACAACAAAAAGACATGCGCAGACTGACCTTAAAGTTTATCAGCTGTTTCTTTGATCTTTTAGCGGTGTGGTAAGAAAAAGGGAAGGATAAGTTAAGAAAAGTCAGAAAAGAAATAGGGCAGCTGATAAAAAAACATACATAGATAGATAGATAGATAGATAGATAGATAGATAGATAGATAGATAGAGGTTTGTATGTATGTATAACAAATAAACTTGTACAATATATCAGAAACAAGGGCACTCAATAGTGATTGTGTAGAAATATTTTCTTTTACTGTTCAAAGTAACTGCCGTAATAAAAATGTTAGTGGCTGCAACTACGGACTGTTCCGTGTTTTATGGAATATTATTACGTAAAACACTCGTCAGGCCTTTATTTTTTGTCGACATTAACAAATCTATTCCATCCGTTGATTTTATTACAAACACACGTACATATGCTCTGAGAGAGAGGAGGGGGTAGGGCGAGTGAGAGAGGGGAGAGAGAGAGAGGGGAGAGAGAGAGAGAGAGGGAGAGTGAGAGAGGGGAGAGAGAGAGAGAGAGAAATAAAGTAAGAGAAAGAGAGAAATCGAACTGCATGGATTCTCAGTTGTCATTTCCTCAGAATCAGGCGCTGACAAATCCAGTTCCGGGTACGTGAAGGTATGAACACAATATTCTTTACCATAGCAATGGGGGTTCTTGTCACAGTGCCTGAAGACATTTAACTGAGCAAAAAGGGAAAAGAATTTCGTAGATAATTTCCACTCTGAGTTTTACAGAGTCTTCAATAAATGATTATCCATGACCCTGACTCCCTTTTGTCATCCTCTTTATATATCGGGACTCATCTTAAACTCCATGGAGAGGATCCTTGCTTATCGGGGGACAGGATAAGATCGGGTCATAAAAATGTCCCTCAACAATTGTGGTGGTACAGCCGAATGGGTTTAATACTACCAAACCAAATGACCGGTTGATGTGTCATACCTTGTCAAGATCATGAGTTGAATATCTGGAATAAAACAGTAAAACCTCAACAGCCCCAGTTAGTGTGGCTGGAAATAGTTATCAGAAGGTAGGAACAGTTCTGGAATGACTCTAGATAACCAAACCTGCAATAAACTGGTTCCTGAGAACTCCGTAGACAGGTGTACCGTTAACTTAGGGAGATTCAGCGAGACAGAGTGTGACAAGGCTTATCATTTGAATTACAAGTACTACACATTTTTGCCAGGTGAGTGGACTGGATCAACGTGAAATAAAATGTCCTGCTCAAGGACACAACGTACTGCCTGGAATTGAACTCACGACCTTACGATCGTGAGCCGAACACTCTAACCACTAAGCCACGCGAGGCTCTTGTGAAATGGAGGGGAAACATGGCTTCTGTTCATGAAAACGAAATTTTTTCTTTTAAACATAAAAAGTGGTGAAATTAGTGAAAACCGATGTTTTAAGTTAGTGGCACCAAACTGACCTTATAGTTACGAATTTCTTTCTCAAGTTCCTGAATCCTATTTTCTTGCATTTTCGACAATTCGATATAATAGTCAACATTTTCTTGGTAGACATGTTGTAATTCGGACTGCAAACAAATAATAATAATAATAATAATAATAATAATAATAATAATAATAATAATAATAATAATAATACGTACTGGATCTCTTATGATTATATATTCCTAGATC
>NC_069005.1:34342736-34343234 GCF_001194135.2 Octopus bimaculoides
TATATATATATATATATATGTATGTATGTATTATGTATGCATCAATGTATGTATGTATGTCTACTAATAATTGACTTCAAAAGCCTCAAATTAACTGTCGATCACATTACGGCTCAAAGTTTCACTGTTCACTGGCTCCATTGTATGAAAACTCACATGAAACTAAGCATTCGATTGCAGTTCGTTTAATCGACGAGATACTCAGTCAATACGTATAGGAAACGTCTGTGATGTCTACGTACATCTCATCTCTCTCTCTCTCTCCCTTTCTCTCACTCTCTCCCTTTCTCTCACTCTCTGTCTCTCCTTCTCTTTCTCTCTCTCTCTATATATATTCGCCATAATCGAAGTCGGTTCGCCGGAACCTAACTTGCTGAAACTGTCATTTTGAGACAGACCTTCGCTTTAGAGTACTTTTTCTTCCGTTTTGCTAACATTAACTGCTGTATTTATATCTATCTATCTATCTATCTATCTATCTATCTGTCTGTCTGTCTG
>NC_069005.1:34343244-34343938 GCF_001194135.2 Octopus bimaculoides
CGCGCTCGCACACACATACGCACATACATATGTAAAATAGATATAGATATGTGTATATGCATGTATGTTGACATTTCTAATTAAATTTGTAAATGGATGAGGAAGGGTTAATGGCAGTGACCTTTTCTAGAGTCTCTCAGACAGGTTGGGCTGATGTAGACGGAGTTTGAAATATTTTCATTCACTTTCTAAAATATAACTCAGACGTTTGCAATGACCCATCTGGAGAATTTAAAACCAGTGGAATCCATTGTTCGGGAGGTTCCACAATGTCTGTAATTCCTCACTTCTTTGCTATATAAATGTAAATATTATCGATTTCTTTCCCAGACTCAGTGTCGTCCTTGTAATAGATTGGCCATAACCGATTAGATGGAACCAATGTTTAAGTGTTACTTTATATGTTAACATTAACTTAACTCATTCTCTGATTAGCTGCCAGTCTAACCACGTGTTTATCTCTCTCTATATCTCTGTTATTATATATTTATTTCAAGTTAACTCTTATATGTTCCATCTATTAAAGATGTTAACACTTACTCCTTATCTCTCTATCGATCTCTCGATCGAGCTAACCTTATATTTATTGGATGTTAGCTTTTTAAGACTCCATGCATTAAATGTGTTAACACCGTCTACTAATCGATTTATTTATAGATGCGTACGTCTGTGTGTGCGTATATATATATAAATA
>NC_069005.1:34344248-34347117 GCF_001194135.2 Octopus bimaculoides
TATATATATATACACATACATATACGTGTGTGCGTATGTATGTATATACGTATGTATATGTATTCATGATTATATATGTATATATGCATATATTGATACATTCATATATATATTTTTACACACACACTCACAAATACGCACATGTATATACACACATATATATTTCAGTTTGTCAACGAAAGGGAAGTGCATCTTCACTGTAGAGTGTATTGATCACTTGATCATTATAGCGTGTGTGTGTGTGTCGGTCTGCGTGTGTGTGTGTATATCACGGATCCTTCCGCTAACGAAGATCGATAAAACATATGATTGCATCTTACCAACTTATCTTCGAGTATTTTCTGGACTTCTAATAACACTTGACCAGTCAACTTCTTGCATTCTGTAAACTTTTCCTTCTCGAATTCAATATTGCCTTTGGTCGATGAAACTTTACCATCTGCTGTATATTGAGAGATGTTCTTCAAGGCTAGACCATTTTCTCCGGCAGGCCTTCCTGTGCCACCACCCTCGCCACTGCTGCTAATTACAAATAAATAAAGACGATAAGAAAGAGCCAACGGCAAGCAGCAGAGCACACAATTATATGCACATACACACACACTTTTCTATATGATCACCATATGTTTGTAAATGTGTGTGCGTATGTATGTATATATATCTATATACGAATATATGTATGTATATTATACATTTATATACATTTATAAACATATGTGAGTACGTGTAGGTGTGTGTACGGAATATATGTGTGAGTGTACATTCGTGTGTGTGTGTGTGTGTGATATATATGTATGTGTGTGTGTGTGTGTGTGTGTATAAAGATAGGTGAATGCGTGTAGGTGTCTATACGATATATAGTGTGAATGTACGCGTGCGTGCGTGAAAAATATTTTCCTAACAAATTTTTTTTTTTTTTCAAATTCATAATTGTATTTTATTAAATTTTCAGCAATTATAAAATTTATTATTCATACTGTTATTATTGGTTTTAAATTTTTGCACAATCCGCCAATTTCGGGAGAGGGGTTAAGTCGATTATATCGACTCCAGTACTCAACTGGTATTCATTTTATCGACGTGGCAAGGATGAAAGTTAAAGTCGACCTCGGCAGCATTTGATCTCAGAACGTAAAGCCGGAAGAAATGCCGTTAAGCATTTTTCCGAAGCGATAACGATTCTGCCAGCTCGCCGCATTAATAATAAAATAACAATAATAATAATAATAATAATCCTTTCTACTAAAGGCGCAAGGACTGAAAATCTGGGAGAAGGGACGTGTCGATTACATCGAGTCCAGAATTTCAATGGTACTTAATTTTTCGACCCCGAAAGAATAAAAAGCGAAGTCGATCTCGGCGGAATTTGAACTCAGAACATAAAGACGGACGAAATACCGTTAAGCATTTCGCCGGTGTGCTAACGATTGTGCCAGCTCGCTGCCTTGACGATGATGATTATAATAATAATAATAACAATAATAGCAATAATAATAATAACAATAATAACAATAATAGCAATAATAATAATAACAATAATAATAATAATAATAATAATAATAATAATAATAATAATAATAATAATAATAGTAATAGTAATAATAATAATAATAATAATAATAATAATAATAATAATAATCTTTAAATCATGTCTCAAACAATAAAATACACATCAAAAGATTCGTTTTCTGAATCGCAAAGTACATCTGAACTCATGCATACAAACAGGCAAGATTAGCGCATGCGCTGTGAAAGAGTACTGTAACAGTATTTACAACAGTAAAGTGTTGCTGTTTCGTGAAACGTGGGTCTGTTGTGATTATCCCTTCACCTCTGTTTTTACGGAAAGGCCTTGTGTATCATTCCAGCTGTAACATTGATCACACTGGGGGGATGTGAGACATACCTTCCAGCAGTCGTAGTGTTTTTAATTCAATAATTTAGTCACACTTTAGATTAGTCGGGTCATTTCCTGACAACATGAGAAACATTTTGTATAGCTGCAGGGATTAGGAAAGAATTGTAACAGTTTCTCTCGCAGAAACAGCTACCAGGTTGGCTGCTTATTTTAGTCTAGTTAATTAGTAGCCCGTCGACAGTTCCATGTAAGAACCGGAAAGATTTGTATCGACCGTTGTTAAGTCTCCAGAGAGGGTGGGGGTGGACACAAGTGAAGTTCAGCATCGGCCACAAATAGTTCAAATGGTTGTTTGCTATTTTAAATACTTAACGTTGACTTGAAGACAGAAACTGGGTTTATGTTTCGCGTTGCAGGTCCTTTATCAAGAATGTGGAGCTTGGTGATGAGGCATATTTACACCGGGTTCACTACATTATTGATTCCTATTATATATCATAGCAGTAATTATACCACATTTACTGCATTCTTCATCAATACTGTAGCAAATATATAGCTAGTAGTCTTGTCTACAATAAAGTTATAACAAAACTAGTATTTTTTTTTTTTTACACTAAAGTCTGGTTTCAACTCTCACTAAGGCGAAATTGGTATTTCCTAGTTCTCGGGTCTCTAAAATAGATGTTCGGAGACTGCATACCTTCGCTAAATCGGATATATCCGGTGTATGGCACCGAGAAAAGAAAACAGAGTACATGTGCACTCAACTGATTCTTGACTTAAGAAGGGCTAAACTTATAATTATAAATAATTAAAATTAATTTGAGGCAATGAGTTTTATATTTGCAAATAAATTATAGAGAAAGGAAATCTGGAAGTATCAGAGTAAAGACCACACAAAGTCACAAACATGTATATACAAATATATATGCGTGTGTGTATGCATATATTATATATATATATATATGTGTGTGTGTGTGTGTGTGTGTGTGTGTGTGTGTGTGTGTGTGT
>NC_069005.1:34348152-34350112 GCF_001194135.2 Octopus bimaculoides
TGTGTGTGTGTGTGTGTGTGTGTGTGTGTGTGTGTGCGTATAGACAGATAAATAGATAGATAAATAAATGGATAGATAGATATTCGTACGCTCACACACACACTTACACAAACACATACACAAACACACACACATGCACACTTTGTTGTTTGTGATATTTCATGCGATAATTCTGAAGCTGCGGTGGAGAAATGTTTGCGAAATGGAAGACAAAGTCTGAGATACTGAAGACATGCCAGATGACGACTGGAGTGAGAGAACCGAGACATACTAAGGACGGAGAACCAATATGACTGAGCCAAGTGTGTGGAGGAAAGTGGACAATATCTGGTTCTTGGAAGGGAGCAGATATGGCGGTTTAGGGTTAAGGAGCTGAAAGGAGGAATATGCTTAGGTTTATGTTTAAGTCATTTAGACGTATACATGTCTGTGAATGTAAAAGTTTCTGAAATAATGAAATAAAACCTCTTGAATTAAAAAAGAAGGTATTTTTTTTTAGTTTGTAACAAATAATTTAAGTCATTAAAGTGAAGTTATCTTAGCGTATTACCTAAAAATTGATAATTTATAAAATAATTTATTTTTGGTGATAAAGTCATTAAAATTTCTAAGTTATTAAGTAGCTATTTAAATTTCATTTTGTTTAATAAGATATCTGCAAAATTTGTACTTTAATTAAAATTTTAATTAAAATTAATTAGGGGTAAATCTTAATTATTTCACAGTCTTATATCAGTTTTAGCCGGAGGAAACAACGGAGTTCTGAAACGATAAAGAAAAAGGATAAAAAAAAAGGTATTCAGAGTTTATTATAAGTGAAATTAATAATGGTGGCCCAGGAGGAACAACTAATTTTGTGATGTGGTAGCTTTAGAAATATCTCTGGCAGTTAATATGCAAGGAGTTTTCGTTGACTGACCTAAAGTAATAGGTATATACTATGAGAGCTCACTTTAGTTTACCACTAAAACTCCAGCTGAAGGGTTTGGTGTTGAGACTTGAGGTAGCGCAGGTGTGGCTGTGTGGAAAGAAGCTTGCTTCACAACCACATAGTTCCGGGTTCAGTCACACCGTGTAGCACCTTGGGCGAGTGTCTTCCACTATAACCTCGAGCCTACCAAAGTCTTATGAGTGGATCTGGTAGATGGAAACTGAAAGAAGCCCATCGAGTGTGTATATATATATATATATATATACAGATACGATGGTATTGTTTCGAACGCAGAGTTAGAACAACAAAAACACTGGGTAAATTATCCTTACAAAGAGGAAAAATTTAACAACCAGACATGGGATACAAACCCACATCTGCTAAAGACTAAATTTAACTGTTTTACCACTAAGCCAAACCGCCGGATAACAAATTCACCGCTGAATTTAGACGCTAAATACTTCAGCTTTATGATTGTTGGCAAATGTTTCTGCCTTGCAACGGTCCTTTAACCAGTGTTTCTGCTGTTCTGACGGCAATATCATCTTATTTGTATTCTAAAATACACATTTTCCTCGCTTTTAATAAAACAACAAATATTCGTTTACATTTATATACATCTGTATATTTATATGTGTGTGGGGGAGGAGGTGTCTGTGTTTGTACTCCCATCACCGCTTGACGACCGGTGTTGATGTGTTTACGTCCCCGTAGCATGACGGTTCGGCAAAGGACACTGATGATATAAGTACTAGGCTTAAAAAGAGTCCTGGAGTCGATTCGATCCAATAAAACCCTTCAAGAGTCATTTGACTGCGGCCATGCTGGATCACCGCATTTAGTCGAACAAATCGACCCCAGGACTTATTCTTTGTCAGCCTAGTACTTATGTTATCGGTCTTTTTTGCCGAACCGTAAAGTTACGGGGACGTAAATACATCAGCATCGGTTGTCAAGCGATGGTGTGGGGACAAATACAGACAGACAAACATACATATACATTTATATATATGTATATGTATATATATA
>NC_069005.1:34350688-34351575 GCF_001194135.2 Octopus bimaculoides
TATATATATATATATATATATATATATATATATGTGTGTGTGTGTGTGTATGTATATATGCATGTGTAGATATGTGTGTATGTGTATGTAAGTGTGTATGTATGTGCGTAGGTATGTATATGTACGTATGTGTGTATGTATGTACGTATGTATGTACGTATGTATGTGTGCATGCATATGTGTGAATATTGAGTCTGTAGGAAGTTATTGTAGATCGGATATATGAAACCGAGGTGGTGGGGAAGAGTTATTTTAAGGTTTTTAATTTTCAAAAATAAAATATAAAAACTCGGAATATCATCAATAATTAAGATAATTTAAATGTAAAAACAAACAATTTTCTATTGAAGCAAAGATATTATTTACTAAAATAAAGAACATGTAAATAAAGAATGAGTTATGAAATTAAAAGGAATCGCGAGAAGACGGCGTAGAATGGAATATAAATAAATATATAAATATTCATTGGGTGACTTTAATATGGAATAAATATAAAATAAGATATCGAAGGAGGTTAGAAGGTTAGCTATGATGTGGAAAATAACTTCAATTACAAAAGCATTCAAAGATATTAATATAAACGATGCATATCTTAACATAATATTATCCTTGACAGGGTTGTGTTATGTCATCTAGAATTAATGTGTAGATGTCTATGAAGCAGATGATGTCACTGAGAGCCATTTGGTGAATATTAGATATACAGGGAAAGAATCGAATTTGAAGTTTTGTGAAAAAAGAATCCATCGGAGAATAGAAGCCAGATTATAGATTATTAGAATGTAATAGGAAACAGGAATCAAAAAGAGAGAGGAAGAAAACAGATATCACACACACACACACACACACACACACACACACACACACACACACACACACACACACAC
>NC_069005.1:34351947-34357277 GCF_001194135.2 Octopus bimaculoides
ATATATATATATATATATATATATATATATATATATATATATATACGCAGACATCCATACTTTTCGGTACACTGTAATCCGGCATCTACAATAAACTGCAACCTCTTAATCAATAAACTCGACTCTATTACATTAAATACCCTGGGAACATAAGTTGACGAGGATGAGATTTTAACCCCGACCATCAAATGCCGTAATTAAGTATTATAAGGTTTAATTGTTCGTCAGTTTACCGATTCGATGTTCTACTGTCTATAGTACATAGTTTCATATTAACCTATTTAATGTTAAAGCATAGTACACAAGTTAACCGCAGATGGCCGTTATCCGTTCTGCTTACATGCTGTTGTGATGATATATCGATAATTTTATAACATTATATCGATAATTCTACAACACTGGTCTCAAAACCTTGTTACAGTGTCACACAAACAATTAATGTGCAAATCCAATAAGACAGGAAATTATGTGAAACCTTGTCGACATTTACAATACAGGAACATGGAACCATAGCATTGTATAAAACCAAATCTACGAAATAGTTTTAAAGAAAACATCCTAAAAATAATTCTATTACCGTTATTTGACATTTTTATAGTATCATGTTTTTGCCATCCAACACCACATGCAACATCAAACAGCCATAAAATAACGTGAAACTTGCTGCAAAATAAAGATAAATATGCCACAGCAGGGTCAAACACTGCACGCGTCAGAGTCAAATGTCCTCAGGATCACATGAAACACCGTACAAACAGATTTCCAACGCCCTCCTACGAAACAACTGACGCCATGTCCAACACAATCACTTCAAAGACCTCACACATAACATCAAACAACGGAACACCATTAAAAAGCCATCAAAATATCATCAAACATGAACGTCGGAAATCCAGACAATCTAAACAATCAAACATTAAACTGAAACAGCAAAGGATGAGTGTGAATAGGTGGCGTTGCAATCTCTAGCTCTGCTATATTAACACTCTATTCACTACAATTTAATTCGCTACAATTTCTAAACTTGGAGTATTTTTCGAATTTCTTGGACTTCTGTCTCTAAAACTATTTTTGTTTGTTTTTTGTTGTGTTTGGTGGGGTGGTGTTCTCTTTTAGGTGGATTCTACCCAGAAATGGACGCCGTTATTATGTCAAGAGGCACTCGTGCGTAGTTAACCATGAAACCTTTATTTCATTCAGTATTTTCAACATTCCCATACGCCTGGTATTAGTCATGTAAGAAATCTTTGCGAATTCAGTTCTAGTTTAACCACATCTTTACATCCTTCGGGCCTCACCTGTTTACGAATATTTATTAAATCGTTCGAGATGTAACATTCTGCTTTTACACGTAACAATAAAAAAACGGGAAAAAATAAGAACAAATGTGGAGAAATAACAACTTTCTAACTCAGTTCACCAGAAAGAAATTTCAAATTCACTGTCAGCGGATAACGTCATTGAATTAAATATTCAATATCGCAGAATTACATTTAATGTTGTAAGTTAGCAGATGTTTGAAACTTCGTTAAACTGATGTGTATTGCGGGCGAAGAATGACTGGCAAATGTAAAAACGGTACAAGTGCGACGTAGAAAATGTTACGCCTTAAACTGAGCCAACGAGGAAATCTCCAGCATGATAGAAATAGCAACCAAATCTGTCTCAAAATGGACCTTCCTGTCTTAGGAGCATAACAAACGTCCAAGAAGGTAATGTAAAAAGTATTACACAATTCTTGAATAAAAGATGAGATGGTCATCAGTGGAATGGCTTTGATTTATAGGTCTGTAGAATCAAAGATTGACCTGGGTTTAAAGAACATCAGAAATGACAATGAAGGTTACATCATTTAATGTAGCCCTGGATACACTATGCCTTGAATACAGACAGGATGGTCGCATCTGGAATGTCTTTTGATCATATGCCAACTGAACTGTAGCCAACAAAAACAGCAAAGGCAGGTGGATGGACACATTAGCTGATGTATTCCTAGATACACTATGTCTGAAAAAAGGAGTATGGCTACATTTGGAATTTTACCATATACAATGGAGTTTAATACTAACAGCAACAACAACAACAACAACAACGACAAAGACAACAACTGCACTGAAATGAAAATCGTTTTCCAGTTTAGTGGCAACAAGATGGAGGCATGCTAAGAGAGTGTAAAACATGCTACATGCAGAGATCACGAGATTTGCTGTTGTAAAACGAAACAACCAGAGACCAGCAGCAGCAGCAGCAGCAGCAGCAGCAACAGCAACATGAGCAGTGTCACTAATAGAACAACAACAACAGCAACAACAATAACAACAACAGAGTGCAATGACTGAAGTTGAAATGTGCAAAACGAGACAAGAGAGAGAGAGAGAGAGAGAGAGAGAGAGAGAGAGAGAGATGATAAAATGTCTACCTCATACGAGATCCGAACGACATACTAGCACTGAGTGGCGGCAAGGCAAGGGGTGAGGTGGTCGGTGCCGAGGTACAGGAAAGCCACTTCTTTAAAGAAGGTCTGTCGCTGGAGTTGAGATAGGCGGCGCCAGCGGTTGTATAGTATCGGTTGGAGCCTGTCGGTGTGAACGGAACATTTCTATTGGCTGGGTTGGCTCTTGAAGGAGATGGAAAGGGTGAGTCTGGACTGGAGGTGGCAGAGACGGCGTTCAATGGAGGTGTGATTGCTGAATAGTAAGATGGCGGTTTCGGAAGGGATGTCGTTGATAATGGCGGCGATGATAATATCGGTGTCGATGTCGATGAAAATGTCAACGGGCTTAGAATGGTTTTTGTTGTTGTGGTTGTTGTTGCTGTTTGTGTTGGTTGTGATTGAGGTTGTGGTGATTTTGCACTTGTGGTAGCTGAAATGACGGCAGTCGGTGTTGTTATGGCTGTTGTGGTTGCTGCTGATGATGATAATGTTGCCGTTCCTGTTATTGTTGCAGACGATGGTGATGATGATAATGATGATGACGACGTTAACGACATTCCCAGGCCACCCCGCCCTGTCCCACCTCCGCCAACTCCGAATCCTACTCTGTTGCCAGTGGTTATCGTCGGAGTTATAAAGTCATCGTAAGAGGAGGTCCGATACTCTTCTAAGGAACTCGATCGGAGGGTCTCCGGTGCTGCCCTGTTGCGGCCGATTAGCGAACTAAATTTCTTTCCAGAGAACGACGAAGACGTTGAGATCGGAGAGAAGGCAGAAGAGGCATTGTTGGATGATAGGAAAGACCCAGTGTAGGGAGACGATCTCATCACCAGGGTCGAGGGATCATTTAATTCTGTGTAGGGTTGCAATATTCCAGAATGTTCACTTTCAGAAAAGGACGTCCCGGAAACAAAACAAGGCGAAGACGGTTCAAACCCAGCACTCGGATTTTGTACATAATCAGAAATGTTTGTCGGGGTATTGTATAAACTTCTGTGAGATTGGTAATGATGTTGCTGTTGCTGTTGTTGAGCCAATTCAAGGGGAAGGTTTCGAGATTCATCGATATCGATCAGATGGTCGGATTCTTCAATAAGAATTGCTGTACTTGATTGGTGTTGTTGTTGCTGTTGCTGTTGCTGCTGTTGTTGTTGTTGAAATAATTCAGCGGAGGGCGACGGTGGAGTTGTCGGCGGTGAGGTTAAAGATATCTGGGGCAATGTTTTCGAAGACAACTTCGGTGTCGTGGCTGATCTGCCAAAGCCAGCCACGCTGAGAAGGCGACTAAACCCACCGCCACCACCGCCACCCCCAGTCGACCGTCCACTGCAGTGATCGGCAATACCACTATCACTGCTACTACTACTACTTCTACTACTAATCTTTTGAACAGTAGTAGTAGCAGTAGTAGTTGTTGTTGTACTAGTAGCAGTTTTAGCAGTAGATGGAGTTGAACTGGTGCTGGAACTCGAGACCAGACGGTTGCGTTCCATTGTGGTGCTGTGACTCTGTTGGCCGTCGTTTCGTTCACCCTGTGACGGTTGCCTCGTCGTTTCTAAAAACGGTGAATCCGAATCACTTGTGTCCGGTTTCACTGCGGAATATTTAGTGGCCTGCGAAAATTTCCGTGGATGTATAATGCTGGATAAACGCGTGCTCAGCGAAATCTTGCGGTTGTCTCCCTCCGACGCCACACTACAGGGACCAGTTTTAAAACCTGAACCGCTCGGTTGTTTTTTGTTAAGGGAGGGGCCACTATTGTATTTCTCTCCGCTTCGGCCTTCATCTTTGGCCGACTGTAAATGCCTCACAGCTTGTTTTCTTTTGCTCGTTTCCGGAGACGATGAACAACTTGACGACAAATCAGACGTTTTCGTCCTTTCCACTGGCCTCAGTGTAACATTACAAGATCCGCTGCGGCTCACCTTATGCGAGAAAATTTTCGACCATGTTCCGTGAAGCATTTTCTGCAACCGAGCATCTACAGAGGGCGCTCCTGTTGCAGATGAATGTCCTCTGATTTCTCCGCCTCCACCGCTCCTCTTATTTCTATCTACCCCACTGCCACCCACATCATCATCATCATCACCATTTCCACTATTTTCAGCAGCGGAAGTGGCAGTTTCCGGTGAAGAACATGTCGCTTTTCTTCTTCCGAACTGGAAGTTTCTCATCTTTCTCGATAAAGATCCCCTTTTAGACTTTGAATTGGTACGGTTTTTCAAAATGCTACGTTCCGAATTCGACATTTTAAAACTCCGACCTGTTTTAGCCGGTTCCACCTGCAGATTATTTGGTGAAGGGCTTTTAGCTTTTGTTCCGGGCATCGATTCCGGATCAGACATTTTTTTGTTATGAGCTTCGATCTCTTTCAGTCTTTTTTCTCCATATTCCCTGATAATCAACTAAAAGTTGGTTTGAATTTGTTGTTTTGGTTATAGATTATTATTGTTGTTGGTGTTGTTGTTAACGAGATAAGTATTTTGGTGTATTTATAAGGATGGAGTATTTTAAATGATATTGGTATGTGTGTGTGTGTGTGTGTGTGTGTGTGTGTGTTTTCAAAAGTAAATATATTTTATTCAAAATTAGGAAATAGAATATCGATTGTTTATTTGTATGATTATTATTATCAGTAGTAGTAGTAGGAGTAGAGAATGAGAATACAGCAGCCACCAGTGGAAAGTATGAAAATAAAAGAGAAGGAAAAAAGAGAATAAGAAAAGACATAAAGAAAGGAAAAAAAAACAGACAAAAATAACAACAAAAAAACTTCCGTTGGTAAATTTTCTATTTTTTTCTTTTCTTTTTCATGAAATTAATATTTCATATCGAACTGACTATTTTCATGTGAATTTCTCTTTACTTCACTCACCGTTGATGTATTTATATATAT
>NC_069005.1:34357572-34360844 GCF_001194135.2 Octopus bimaculoides
TATATATATATATATATATATATATATATATATATATATGAATGTATGTATGTATATACACATATATACATAGAAGCTTACACATATCTAGCATTATGAAAGATGTTTTATACACCGTGGACCAGATTTGGTTCCCGCTTTTAAAAACGACTAATGGTTGAAGAGCTGAAAAACGGAGAGGCAATAATTTAAAGCCGTCCTGAAATATATATATATATATATATATGAATATTTGTGTCTTACACATATTTTCATATATATATTCTTGGTTTTCACTGTAGAACTGAGGAAAATGGTTGATGTAAGAAAGTGTGACAAACTGAACATCGTCGAATGAAACAATTTTGTTTCTTATGAAAATGAAATAAGACCGAACTGTTGCAAGGCGGTAACTTACTGATCATACATATTTAAAATTCAATAATGGCAACTCATTTGGTGATGTAAAATTAAAGACAAGAGTAAATATTAATATTGTTCAAAATATACACCTGGAGGTGGAGTTCCATGCGTTAAAAGAAAGAGAACTCAATGCAAAACCAAAGATATAGTTAAATGTAAAATAAGGAAATATACATTTAGACAGAATCAATATGGATATTTTAAACAACTCATACACATATAATTGTATGTATGTGTATGACTGTGTATATAATACATATGTGTATGCGGAGTATATTACATGAGAATAATTCATTACAGATGGCCATGTGTTTCGCTCTAGAAGTGATGTCGAGTAAATGGGGGAATTTGGTTCAGTAGATGGAATTTATAATTAAAAACTGAATGGTATATCTGAACCTGAATATTCTAGAAATAGATAGTACGGATAGAGTAGTTATATATTATATTGACTCAAGATGAAGGACAGTGTCAAGAGATGGGGAAGATTGGCGAGAAAGAGAGGACTAGAACTGGAACCAGAGCATTGATGGATCTTTAATTATTCACAAATAGCAGCAGCAGCAGTAGTAGTAGTAGTAGTAGTAGTAGTAGTAGTAGTAGTAGTAGTAGTAGTAGTAGTAGTATATGGAGAGGTTTCAGGGAGAAGGTATAAGAAGGAAGGTGGTGGGGTTGTAGCTGTGTTTTAAAGGAGGAGAAAGCGTTCAAAAATAAGTTTCACCTGGAAGGAGACGAGGGGAGTGGGGTGGATTCTATTACAAATAACTAAATAAGAAATCACGCACGAGACATCTCTAATTTCGATTATGAACATTAATTATGTAAATAAATATCAAGTTTGTAAAGACGTAATCGTATGAAGGATGCGTATAATAGGATGGGAAGGGAGAGGGGGAGAGGGATGCTGTTTGGGTGAGTTGAAGAGATCAGCTGTGA
This sequence comes from Octopus bimaculoides, assembly GCF_001194135.2. Taxonomy (NCBI): domain Eukaryota; kingdom Metazoa; phylum Mollusca; class Cephalopoda; order Octopoda; family Octopodidae; genus Octopus; species Octopus bimaculoides. The sequence goes on from NC_069005.1 coordinate 34,358,911, forward strand.
TGGTAATACTTTGATGTATATGGAAGGGAAGAAGGGATATAGAGGGAGAGTAAGAAGAAGAAGAAGAAGAAGAAGAAGAAGAAGAAGAAGAAGAAGAAGAAGAAGAAGAAGAAGAAGAAGAAGAAGAAGAAGAAGGGGAGGAAAAGGAAAAGAAGAAAATAAAAAGCAGAAGGGAAGGAGGAGAGGCATAGAAGGAGGAGGAGGCAATTAGAAAATCTAGTGAAGCAGTTTTGTATAATTAGGCGAAAGAAGTGGAAAGAACTAAATTAGAAAATCGACAAATAGGGAAAAGGGAAGGGAGAGGAGAAGAAGAAAGAGAAAAGCAGGAGTGGGAAGCGTGAGCCTGGGGTTGTAGAAAGTATTTGATTGAAGAGCGAGGTTTGTGAAAAGAAAATAAACAGAGAAATAAAAGACGTTTAGAGAAAATACTAGGTAGAAATAGAGAGTCAAATAATAGGGAGTCAAATGATAGGGAGTCAAACTATAGGGAGTAGGCAAGAAAACGGCTGGGTGTGACAAGAATGGTAAGGACATGAAACAGAGTGGAATTTTAGTTAAACTATGAAGTTTATCCTTTTATTCTTGTTTTAGTCATCTGACTGCGGCTATGCTGGAGATCGACTTATCTTTTAAGCCCGGTACTTACTCTACCACATTAAATGTTCATATGAATATTTAATGTGGTTTTAGAGTCAAGTTTTGGCTGCTATATCTAGCATGGTGGTATCTTTTGGATACCCTTATTTATAATTTTAATAATAATAATAATTATATATATATATATATATATATATATATATATATATAATCGTGATACAACAATGCACCAATGCACCAGTTTCAGTCTACCATATCGATGGGGCCGAGGCTATAGTAGAAGACACTTGCTCAAGGTGCCACGCATTAGAATCGAACCCAGAATCATGTAGTTGGGAAGCAAGCTTCCTACCACACTGCCAGGGCCGGCGAAAGAATGAGTTATATAACATTTATGGCAAAGCTGAGTAAGAAGGATTTGGAAAATATGGAAGTAAGGTAGAGAATATGTGGGTTTAATGGACAATAACAATAGGAGTAACTAATTAAATAATTTTAATTAACAAGGAAATGGCTGTAAAAGTAATTAATAGGTTAGTGAAAGAAATTAATTGTAGCATAATAATAGAGAGAAATATATTTAGTAAAATGAAGTGTATAGAGGGGTGGGTGGTCATGGAAGAGCGAGGGTAGTAATAGAGGAAGGGGAGGGGATGGAAGGGTCAAGGGTGGTAAGAGGGGACGAGTGGTAGTAGCCGGAAGGGAGTGAGAAGAGAAAGTGTGGCATTAGAGGGGGAGGAAGGGTTATAGAACGGAAGAGGAAGCGACAGAGGGGTACGGGTGATAAGATAGGGGAGAGGGTGGTTATAGAGTGAAGGACTGGTAACAGAAGGGAGGGGAAATAATCAAGGGAAGGGGGTCTGTGAACACCTTGATCCTGTTTCGTCTCCCTCACATGGAGGTGGGCCATTAATGGGTGAGGAGTTTGGAGCAACGTCAAAGGAAGAGCTTGCTCAAAGATTCAGTGCAAACCAGGAATCGAAACTACAACCTCTTTGAGTCAGAATAAGAAATGCTCACGTTGAATGGTCTGGGGGTTATTAAAGGCGGAATCACAACACACACACACACGCACACACGCACAAATTATTTTGGTAAATTACAAATATATGTGTTCACATAGGAAAATTTTATGTTGTTCGTTAGAAACATGTATATACACATATACATAAAGATAAATGCAAACACTCGATCACATATATATATTCATATATGTATATATATATATATATATATATATATATGCATGTATATGTATATATATATACATGTATATATATATATATATATACATATATATATATAAATATATATATATATATATATATATATATATA
>NC_069005.1:34361035-34363868 GCF_001194135.2 Octopus bimaculoides
ACACACACACACACACACACACACACACACACACACACACACACACACACACACACACAACTACATAACCGCAAAAACACTCTAACACATATCCAGTAAAATCCACGTTACCAACACCAAGTTTAATATATTGTAGACGAAAGATTTCTCGACGAAAATAACTGTGATTGGTCGGGAATGTTTTGGCATTATTGATACAGATATAGCGTTGTCTAATTAAAACTTATCTGTCTTGATTAATTAATGTCATCGTGTAGGTCATATTAATTGGGCTAGTGTATACTACAGGTAACGCCGTGGTATATACCATATTACGTGTATGTATGTTTATAGTTAATGACACAGTGTTGACCACACCAAGTGTAGTTGTGTCTGCTACTGTTTTATGGAGTTTGATATAAATGTAATATAAAACATTTGCTCTGATATTCCGTTTTAATAACAACAATGTCTCTTTTATGTTTGATTTTATTGCTGTTGTCATCAGAGATCAATATATGCTGGTTAGGTCTACAGTCACAATATTTGCAATCAATATTTGCAGAGTTGATACGTAAAAATATGTTAGACTGGTAAATGGCAAAATGACGTTTCGGAGTAAAATCATTCATTATCACTGTCGTCGTCGTCGTCGTCGTCGTCGTCGGTGGCGGCGGCGGCTTCATCTCGTAACCGGATGTTTATTTTCCTTTGCTTTAATGCTTCCTTTATGGTGATGCTATTGATGACTCTGTAGACCAATTCTTATATAGAACCCTTCCGAGACACCTGACTGAACCTGGAACCATGTGATTGGCAAGCAAGCTTCTTACCACACAGCCACGCACCTTCACAAGTGGCGCTGAATTGCAAAGTCCTCGTCACTTTATGATGTGCTGGTTGGTTCGAAGCTTAACAGCTGAGAATTTGGTTGGAAGAGAACAGCTTTCTGATAGAAATGAAGGTGAGTGTTCGACAGCAACAATAACACGATGCTGTTTACCTAAGATAGCTACCATCCTATCTAAGATATATCATATGTACGCAGATGTACGCAACATCAGATTTAAGATAGCTGCCATCATATCTAAGCTACAATATTTATGCCAAATAATCATATTTTAATTGTGTATATCTGTGGATTTTTTGTGTTCTTGGAAATAAAATAATTATAATCAGATTTCTTTCTTGAAAGTGTTGTTTCGACATGAAATAAAGTATCTAAAAAAGCAGAATTACTTTAAAATCGTATATTTTATAAAAGAAAAATTATTGAACTAAAAAAGTATAAAGTCAGAGTTAAAACATAAAATAATTTCCATTAATGTAATGTTAAGATGTTGGTTTCTGATTTGGTCTATATATAGTTGCTGAAACAGCTCTAAAACTATTGTCCTTGTCCAAATAATAATAATAATAATAATAATAATAATAATAATAATAATAATAGTCTGCACTTATTGTTAGCCTGTTTTTTCATTATTTTGTTCTGAGTAAGTATTGATCCTGTACAGCTAGAATCAGTTTCTGCTTTTAGCTGACAGCCTTTTATAAGAACAGAGAACAAAATGGACATCAATAATAACTGCTGGGAGTTTTTATAGTGTTTATATCTGAACTATTGACAGGATGTGGGGCCTTATTCCCTCACTGTCTCTTTAGAGCTTCTCGTGGAAAGATTCCGAGTTTTCTGGCCCTGAAGATTACGGCAGAAATATGGACAGATAATATATAAGAGGATCAATATAAAGGGACTCTTATCTGACACCCATACACGCACATATATATAAATACAAACACACACACACAGATATGTGCTTTAATCATTTTTTTTTGACATACATGACTCTTTCCTTCTCTCTTTCTCTCTCTCTCTCTCTCTCTCTCTCTCTCTCTCCTCCCCTCATATGCTCTCTAGTAACTTTCTATCCTTCCCTTGATTACTTGATTATACCCTCTCTACACAACACCCGTCGTTTTATGCCTCAGTTGAATATTTTATATTTATAGCCGTACGAATACATGATGTATGAAATTGCTGGGAAAACGCTGTGCAGCATTTTATTCGGTTCTCTACGTTTTGAGTTCAAATCCCGTAAAGGTCAACTTTGTCTTTCATCCTTATTGCCAGGGCAAAACGTGAATGCCAAGAATCCACTTAAGTAGCCACATGAGAGTCACAGCAAGACAACCGTAAATTGCCAAAAAAGAAGCTCTTTGTGACAGAACAATTCCATTTATGCAAAGAGGAATGTTACATATCTCTGCATCTCTGGAAACATTGAGGATTTCTTCATATTTATTCTCAAAACTACAGCAAGATGTAGCCATTGTTGATAACTGCGTGACATCTCCTCCATTGGTCAAGCTGCATATAATGGAATTGTTAATTATTTGGTATCTTTTAGACGTGCAGGGTTCAAATACCGATGAGGCCAACCTTACCTTTCAGTCTTCCTAGTTCGATGAAAATCAAGTACCAGTCATGTACTGGAGCCTATTCAACCAACAGTTCATACCTTTAAAAAATCACTAACCTGGTATCGATGTGAGAAATGATTAATAATAATAGTAGTAGTAGTAGTAGTAAGAGGAGGAGGAGGAGGAGTTGTAGTAGTAGTAGTAGTAGTAGTAGTAGTTGTAGTAGTAGTAGTAAGAGGAGGAGGAGGAGGAGACAGCAGCAGCAGCAGAAGGAGTAGTAGTAGAAGTAGTAGTAGCAGTAGCAGCAGCAGCAGTAGCAGCAACAACAAAAACACATGAGGAGGCGATGGACACGTATAGATATGTAGCAGTCAACTACGTAGAAAAAGCGAAAGGAACAGTGATAATATATATATATATATATATATATATA
>NC_069005.1:34364075-34367172 GCF_001194135.2 Octopus bimaculoides
TGTGTGTGTGTGTGTGTGTGTGTGTGTGTGTGTGTGTGTGTATGTATATATATATAAGCAGAGTGAGAGAGAGAGAGAGAGAGAGACTGACCGACAGACAGGCAGAGACAGAGAGAGAGGAAGTGTTAGCAATTTTAGATTAATAAGATTTCATATCAAAATTAAAGAAACAAACAAACAAACAAAGGAAGGAAGGAAGAAAGGAAGGAAGAAAGAAAGAAAGCAAGAAAGGAGAGAAGAAAGGAAGAAAGAAGCTGAATTACAATGCTAATGAATGAAACAAAAGAAAAAGGATAGAGAAAAGAACGAAAGTGATAAAGAAGGAGAAAAACTGAAATAATGGCTGATATATAATGACGATAGAAAAGAATGAAAAACGAGTGAAAGAATGAGACAGAGAATGGGAGTGACTGAGAGATAAGAAGCGGGAGAGACAAAGAAACAGGCTAAAGGAGAGTGAGAGAGAGAGGGGGGGTCAAGAAATATATCAAGTCTTCAAACGCATCTCTTTCTTCTATGTTAAATGTTGTAGTGACGAGATTTTTCGCCCCAAATTTATTTTTCAGTTTGTCAGTGGGTTGTAGATTGAGGGGCGAGCTTCGAAAATGTTCAAATTAATTAAATGAAGATGTTTATAAATTAATTGAATTGGAATTTAAACATGTTTTTGCTCTTTTTTTTTTTCCTTTTATTTTTCATTCAGTCTGATGAACAAGATGGGATTGAACGTGAAGGACATGTATGTCTTTTTGTGACAAATTGTCTATTGTTGCCGTCTAACCCTAGGCTATTCCTGATCTAACGCTGGTATATGATCAGCTCAATTTCTGCTTTGGTTTTATTTCTACGACTGGAAGGCGGCGAGCTGGCAGAATCGTTAGCACGCCGGGCAAAATGCTTAGCGATATTTCGTCTGCCTTTACGTTCTGAGTTCGAATTCCACCGGGGTCGACTTTGCCTTTCATTCTTTCGGGATCGATGAAATAAGTACCAGTTACGCACTGGGGTCGATGTAATCGACTAGCCCATTTCCTCCCAAAATGTACAAAGCCTTGTGCCTAGACCAGAAATAATATTTCTACGATTGGATGCCCTTCCTAACGTCAACCTCTGAGCTACTGAGTGCGTTTAGTGAGATCAACAAGCTGCAAGACAAGACGCCCCATCGACAAAGTGGTGCGGTGTAGTAGAGTAGGTGAGGGGGAGATGGCTTTATATCACGTGTTGAGAGGCTAAATGACTAAATGATGACGACAGTCTAAACTATAACACACACATATATACACACACACACACACACACACACACACACATATATATATATATATATATATATATACATGTATATTTATAGTTGTATTATATATTTATATATACACATACAAATACATATATAAATGCACATATATGCATGTGTGTGTGTGTGTGTGTGTGTGTGTGTGTGTGTGTAACGTGATATATTTGATTATATGAAAGCCTGGCAGCCTTGTCTCGATCGCAAATTAATTCTGCCAATTAAATTTGAAATTCAAAGAGGGGGAAAAAAGAAATACTAATACTACTACGAATGATAATGTAATTAAAGTGTAATCTAAGATCAACGGTCGCAGGAGCACGACCTTTACCTATGGTTTCCTGTGGGAACCAGAGTGGATAATTCCGGATTATCTAATCCCGCCTCAGCATTTCTCAAAGACGTCTGCATTGATCAATCTATTGTGTTTTAATACATTCGACAAAGGAGGAAAGAGTTCGAATCTTGAAAACTTGATATTCCGGGACTATGAAAACAAAAAGCAAAAAAAGAAAAAAAAAACGCAGGTGGGTGGTATCTAGCCTGACGCAAGTTCGCGTCCCACGAGATGCTGCCGCTGTGTTGCCTACCTCCGGTTGCTTGTGCTGATGTGACGGGAAGTCCGGTGCACTTGTAATGACGAAGACTCGGCCAAACTCTTTAATCTGTCTTTTGCGTAGCCGACCAGAACGGCCTGGGAGAAAGTATGAGAATTATTGGATAATATCAGTGATTCCGGTTGTAGCGATGATGATGACGGTGATGATGATGATGATGATGATGATGATGATGATGATGATGATGATGATGATGATGATAGTGGCGATGATAAGAAAGATGAGAAGAGGGAGGATGGTGACGATTATGATGACAACGTTAATAAATGGTAAATTTTCATAAAATGCACAAAACGACCGCGAAACCGTTCTGCCAGTAATACCTCGGGGGCCATTTGATTAATCAAGATAGCGTTCATATGAAGAGGCATTGATATGAACGTTGTACATATATCTTCCATGTCATATTTAATTTATAATCTTTAATTCATAATTTAATTTATAATCTACTTTATTATACGATTATATCTACACACACACACTTGTATATTTGTATGTTTGTATATATATATATATATATATATATATATATATATGTATGTATGTATGTATGCATGTATGTATATTTATATTTAAGTACGCGCATATATATATATATATATTATATAATTACGTATTGTTGCGAGCGAGTGTTTATGTACATATATTACATATATATGTATGTTTATACGTGTGTATGTGTGTATATATATATATATAAGCGTATATATATAACATCGTACTCTATATTTGCTTCTACACTTTACTGTGTCTGTATGTTCGAGCTTTGTCTTTCTCCATTCTCTCTAATTTCCTCATCCCTTATAGTCTTTCTCTCTTGATCACTCTCACTAATCTATTATCTCTCTGTATCACTCAATTATCAATCTTTAACCTCCCCACCACCACTTCATCATTATACATAGTAACTTTCTACATTCTCTCTTCAAATATCGCCTTAATAACAAATTCCTCTTTTCTTTTCCCCTTTATTCTGGCTCCTTTTCTCTCACATTCATTTCGCTTCTCTACTTTTCTCATTTTGTGTCTTTTCCTTTCCTTCAACGTTTCGTTTTTATTATTATTATTATTATTATTATTAATAATAGTAGTAATAGTAGTAGTAATAGTAGTAGTAGTAGTAGTAGTAGTAGTAGTAGTAGTAGTAGTAGTAGTAGTAGTAGTAGTAGTAGTAGTAGTAGTAGTA
>NC_069005.1:34367336-34368584 GCF_001194135.2 Octopus bimaculoides
TAGGCTTACTTCCATTATATTCTATTTTAATTACTTGCAATTCTTAAGTCTTGACGTAATCTATTATATTCTGTTAGCTTTTCCACTCGTATCTACAGCATATCTTTTATATAAAGTTCTTCACTTACAATTTACAAAGTTTATTTAGTGGTCAGTGTTCACACAACACTGATGAACAACGGCTATGCGAAACTCTGAGTAACAGTTCGTGAAGTTTTTACCAATTTTAATACAATAGTTTTATATATATATATATATATATAAGGTAGAAAGTGTTTTAGTGGGGAAGCAAATAACAGATGGATTGTGGTTCACTACAGTGGTTTCATACGAAAAAGAAAAAGGTTTTCATCAGGTGAATATGTGTAAGAATTAAATATTTTAAAACATCTAATTTCCAAGGCCAAATGTTATTTTCTGACTCACCGACCAAACTTCAGTCAGAGAGTGATTAGAATACAATCCATCTGTTGTTATTTGTTTATTATTCACCTTACTTGGAACTTGTAATTAGCTTTGATCTGGAGCCTGAGCCTTGAGACTCGCTCTATATTCAGTCCACCATTTCTTACTGTACACACAAACCGCAACAAGTTCGATAATTGTGATATTATATAAAGAGGTTAAAGAAACCATTCTAGATAGCTTATTGCATCCAAGCCGGCCCCTCTATAATGGAGCTTCGATTAGTTGGGTGGGTTGCTAACAGTTTGACATTGGCCATTGCCTCGCATGGTAAGAGAAATTCATTCATTCCAAATGACCAGCACACTACCTGTCTATGTGAACAGATGAACATATATCTGTGTATGTGTGTGTATGTGCCTATCTCTTTTTCGCACTCATTCTCTCTGTATGTATGTATGTGTTTATATATATATATATGAATATATTCATTGCATCATCGCCGTCGTTAAAGACGGCAGCAGCAGCTCGGTGTTTTATGGCCGGTTGTGATGACAACTGACCTTATTTGGAGGAAGAACCAGCAGATATGACAGCTTCGGACATCAATAAAAGTTGGAACGCTTGGTCATGAATAGCAAATGTGACCTTAGGTCATCACCAACTGGTCATCAATCAAACACAACACAGCATATTCCGTTTCTTTCGTTTGATTTCCTACTTTTTTCTCCGATATTTGTTTCCTTATCGACTATTACATTGATACCTACGCAAAAACAGAGATACAAACATATATAAACATACATATATATATATATATATATATATATATATATATATATA
>NC_069005.1:34369109-34371033 GCF_001194135.2 Octopus bimaculoides
TTGGAATATTCTTCATTCTTAAAATTATCTGCTCTTCTCGTTTGGAGTCGAACAATTACTCTTTTACTCTTTTATTTGTTTCAGCTATTTGACTGTGGCCATGCTGGAGCACCGCCTTCAGTCGAAGAATTCGAACCCAGGACATATTCTTTGTAAGCCTATTACTTATTTTATCGATCTCTTTTGCTGAACCGCTAAGTTTCGGTCACGTAAACACACCAACATCGGTTGTCCAACGATGATGTGGGGACAAACATAGACACACAAACATATACACACACACACTATATATATACATATACACACATATATACATACACACACACACACACAGACACACACACACACCCATACATATATACAACGGGCTTCTTTTGGTTTCCGTCTACCAAATGCACTCACAAGTAATTGGTCAGCCCGAGGCTATAGTAAAAGACACTTGCCCAAGGTGCCACGCAGTTGGACTGAACTCGGAACCAGCCTTGTCACATTCTGTGTCACGGTGAATCTTCCTGAGAGTTAAACGTGACTGGAGTGTACTCAGCCACTTGCACGTTAATTTCATAAGCAAACCGTTCTGGTAATCGGATCAGCTGGAACACTGGTCGTTGTAACGGACGGACTACCGGTTATTTAACCAACTGAAATAGTTGGTGAACCAATAAAAAAAGAAAAATAATCGATTGTTTGATTACTCGTTCGGTCAATCAATGAGTGAGGTTTGTCCCAGTCCTTCGGTCGCCATTCGCCACCTCATTAATGACATTCCATCATTTCTCTCTTTACTCCACCTTTGCTTCGGGTCTCCTTTACTTCTCTCCTATTTCAAAGCGTCTATACTTAGGTAGGCGTCAGTGGGAATGTATGAGAGGAATAACATTCTTCATCTTGCTCTCCCTCTCTCTCTCTCTCTCTCTCTCTCTCTCTCTCTCTCTCTCTCTCTCTCTCTCTCTCTCTCTCTCTCTCTCTCTCTCTCTCTCTCTCTCTCTCTTTCTCTTTCCATCTATGTTACGATACATATACATACATATATACATACATATATACATATATATATATATATATGTGTGTATGTGTGTATGCGTATGTGTGTATGCGTATGTGTGTGTGTATGTGTGTGTGTTTACATGCACACATATATATATCTATAAATATATACGTACATATATGTACAAGCTACATACGCATACAAAAATGCACGGTGCATACGCACATGCACACACACAGACACACACACATATATAATTTTATATATATATACACACACAAAAAAAGACGTATACATATATATGTATGTACATATATATGTGTATATATACGTATATAAATATGTATGCGTATATTTATATGTATGTATATATATAATGGGTGAGTTGGAGACGTAGCCTTACATACTTATCATGTTGAAATATATTACATTCACTTTTCAAAACCTATATTTTAGAATTTATTTACGTCCATCGCTATTTATATTGTCACTAAATGTGTATGTGCATATAGATATAAATATATATATATATATATATATATAAACATATATATACATACATAAATATATAGAGATGTATATTGGCATATAGAATATTATATTTTATCATACGATACCGCTAACCCGTGAGTTCAGTCAACATAATTCATATTTGTGTCAAGATAAATCCATATTGCAATACAAAAATATTTTGCAATATTTAAGTCTGTGATTTGATTATAATTAAATCTTCCTCTTTTCCTTGCTACCACTTTCAACAGAAATGGTTGCCGGTTAGAAATTCTTTAGTTTCTATAGAGCCTCATCTAGCAGCGAGATTCTTGCGTTGAATAGTGTTAGCGCCGTATAAATACATACATACATATATTATACATACATATATATATATATGGATACATATATATATATATATATATACATATATATATATATATA
>NC_069005.1:34371211-34373635 GCF_001194135.2 Octopus bimaculoides
ACGTGGCAACTTAATCAGGTGTCTTCTACTATAGCCTCGGGCCGTCCGAATCTTGTGTGTAGACGGAAACTGAAAGAAGCCCGTCGTATATGTGTGTGTGTGTGTGTGTGTGCCTGTGTGTATGTGTGTTTGTATCTGTGTTTTTCTTCTCGCCATCTCTTGACAATCGAAGCTGGTGTGCTTATGTCCACGCAATCTAGCGAGCCGGCAGAAGAGAGCGAAGGAATAAGTTCAAGGCTTGCAAAGAATAAATCCTGGGATCGATTTCTTCGATTAAAACCCTTTGAGGCGGTGCTCCAGCATGGTTTCAGTTTTGATTTCGGGTTTGGAGAGACATATGGCGGTTCGTAGGGATCATATATGGCGGTTCGTAAGGATCATATATCACAAGGTGACCCGATTCAACCAGTAGAGGTTACTGCTTCCGACTGTCGACTACGCTTCAAATCATGCAGAGTCATCTGAGAGGTCACAGACGGAACGTCATAAATGCCATTAACGACAAGGAAGATCAGAGAGAGAGAGAGAGAGAGAGAGAGAGAGAGAGAGAGAGAGAGAGAGAGAGAGAGAGAGAGAGAGAGAGAGAGAGAGCAGGAGAGAGGGAGAGAGCAATCGTCTGTGACGACGGAGTAATCACCATGTATTTATGTACGCATGTATGTATGCATCGATATATTTATGTATGTATATATGTATGTATATATGTATGTATGTATACATACATACAACAACACAACAAAGTCCTACGAACGTTGCTGTCCTCCACCTATGTTCAGATGTGTTTATCAAGCGAATCTCTTATCTCCAGAATCGTCTACAGACATTAGAGCTTGACTTAATTCCATTCATCATAACATTGTTACATACAAAGAGCAGCCATACAGGCAGACAGCCAGTAATAAGGACATGTCATTATACATTACCACACACACACACACACACACACACACACACACACACACACATATATATATATGTATATATATACACGCGTGCATGTGTGTGTATACGTAATAATTGAGAGTTATATGTACACAAACATACATAAAAATATTATGAACGCAACCCATAACGTTGTGAACGACTGACATATGTATAAATGTATTACACGCGCCCACAAATATATGTTCACATAAGTAGATAGGTATGTGTGTGTATATATATCTATATATACTCATATACAACATGTAGATATATATATGTACATTTGTATATATGAATGAATGAATGAATGAATAATTGGTGATTGTAAACATCTTCTGAACCAGTCTGTCTTGTAGTAATAGCAACAAAAGCAACATCGACTAACGTCAAATGGCTACAATTACAACAATAGTTACTAGTGGATAATGATGACGATGATGATGATGATGATGTTGATGATGATGATGATGATGACGACGACGATGATGACGACGATGACAGTGGTGGCGATGTCAATGATGGGAACAAAGAAGAAGAAGAAGAAGAAGATGGAGATGAGGAGGAGGAGGACTATGGGAGTGATAGCTACGCAGACAATGAGTTTGATGATGATGAGGAGGAGGAGGAGGATATCGATGAGAAAGAAGAGGCTGACAGTGATGGCGATGATGAAGAGGACGATGTTGCTGATTATTATGTCAATAAAGATTTCTTGCATTAATAATATTGCAGCGTAAGTTGCATCAGCAGTAGCAGCAGCAGCAGCAGTAGTAGTAGTAGTAGTAGTAGTAATAGTAGTAGTAGTAGTAGTAGTAGTAGTAGTAGTAGTAGTAGTAGTAGTAGTAGTAACGTTGATGATTAGCCTTCTACTTGTGTTTCGAACTGTAACTTCTGACAAGCTCAAGAAGACTTCTTTAAAAGGCAGCGGCCCTCATCGTTAACACGTGTCGAAGAAGCAATGGACTAAACGCTATAATTTTTTTTGGCTTTTTTTCTGCAGACAACCGTCTTCCGAAAGAGACATCCAATAAACAATATCCCATGCTGATTAGAGGAATTGGGAATGCGGAATGTGCAGGCCGTTGTTTTGGGCGACGGTGGGTTTGTATGTTTAAGAGTGTGAGACATGGGTGGAGGGCCAGATGGCGTTGCTTGCAGAGGTACACTGCACTCTTATACGAATTAATGCTCTCTTATGGCCTTCGTTAGTTGTAATTGTGTTCTTGTGATGAATAAATGGTTTAGTAGTGTATCGAATGATGAGGGGGACGGTTTGTGTGCGGTTTGTGTGATCATGGTGATTGGAAACCGGATAACACAGTTAATGACTTCAAAACCGTATCATGCCTTTCCTTTTGGCGTCCTTTTTTGTTTTGCTTTTATCACAACATATGTGCGTGTGTGTGTATACAAATTTATATACACATACATGAATATATACTAAATACATACACTAGTAAGTTTCATATATATATATATATATATATATATATATATATA
>NC_069005.1:34373646-34378716 GCF_001194135.2 Octopus bimaculoides
ATAGATAGATAGATAGATAGATAGATAGATAGATAGATAGATAGATAGATAGATAGATAGATAGATAGATAGATAGATATAGGCGCAGGCTTGGCTGTCTAGTAAGAAGTTTATTTCCCAGCCACATGGTTCCGCGTTCAGTCCCACTGCGTGGCACCTTCGGCAAGTGTCTTCTACAATAGCCTCGGGCCGAGCAAAGCAGTTCAACAATTTAGCACTACTCAGTTATATGTTCAGATACAAACTTCATAAAATTATGGTTAGAGGTCAAGGTTCGTTACTTTCGGGTGTTAAACCGGCATTATGACATTTTGGTGACAAAAGGATCATTGAATCCTTTATGAAGGGGCAAATTTTGTGTAAACATAATCTTTATACCATTATTGTGTATCCATGATTATTATCTGTGGAGGTGGGGAATCAAATTATTAATTGAACCAACATCTTAAACAAAAACCCGAGTTACTGTGCTAATGTCATCATAAGAATAAATTTCACATATGTGATTTTCTCCAGTCACTCAAATCGGGTTGAGCTGTCAAGAGCACTGCACCACCATTAGGAGTTTAACAACTTAGAAATCAGAGGAAACCCACATGAAATCCAGCAATAGATAAATTATTCCGGTCCTGCTTTATCTTCCAAAGGTAGCGGAGCTGTCACCTTTAATCACTCTCATGTGAAGACTGCCTTCTGGGCATAAAATGGATGAAATGACCTGATACATACATACATACATACATACATACGTACGTACGTGTGTACATATACACATTTCATGTTTGAATTTATTCTCATATATATATATATATATATATATATATATATATCACATATACCTATATACATTCATGCAAATATATGTGTATGTATGTGTGTGTGTTCGCGTGTGTGTGTGGAGAATGTAAGTATATATGTATCTCATACAAATGTACATATATATATAAATACATGTACATATACACACACTCTCACACACACACACAAACTCACATAAACACACACACATATACGAGAAATATATGCATGTGTGTGTGGGATACTTGTACACTTGTGTATGTGTGTGTGTGTGTGTGTGTGTGTGTGTGTGTGTGTGTGTGTGTGTACGCTTTGGTTGAAGTGTGCTGTGTTAGTTGTACCTACCTCGGCATCGGGTTGGTCCTTTAGTGCTGCCAGAACATCCTCACGTGACAAGACGAACAGTTCGGAATATCCTAAAGACCTTACATCTGCAGTGCGTCTGGAAAATCATCAAAGAAAGAAAGCAGCTGTTTAGAAATGACGGGAATATTCTCGAAACAAATGAAAATAAATATCGGAAGCGAGAAACATTGGAGTTGGGGTGGGGGTGGGGGATCACGTGACACCAAACAGGGAACCTTACTTTCATGGAATTGGTCTGTCGATAGGATGAAAGGCAAATGCCGGCCTTGAGACTATCGGAATTTCAGAACAGAGATGAATGGAACTAAATAATCATTGTTGCTGTCATGGTTGTTGTTGTTGTTGTCGATGTCGCTCTTGTTGCATTGTTTTCGTTGTTGAATGAGCAGACTTAGCATAAATGTCGTTCTAACCGTGACCATCACGTTCACATCGACGACTTCATTATTCAATGTGTCCAGGCATTATCAGAAAAGTGCAAAAAGAAAAATTATCTGAATTTTGTTGCGTCTCTTTTCGTTCTGAGTTCAATTCCCACTGAGGTATGTTAACTTTAACTTTCATCATTCGATCGATAAAATCAGTAACAGTCATGGATCGAAGTTGATTTTATTGATTATCTCCTTCTTTAGACGTTGTGAGTTTGGGCCAATGGGTTAGAAACCATAACAGGAATTACAATAAAAGGAAAACAAAATATTTTTGGATGCGAAGAAAAACCTTTCAGTTGCCATTTTTACATTGATGTTTCTAAAGTAATATCGATCTGTCTCCACGACTGCCACCCCGCCATCCCCAGCCACCCCGTCTGTAGAGAGATTTTTCAAAGTTATGCGTTGATATGATTCAGTTTTCACTGATGTATTTAACTTCAACTTATTAAAAAGTTTGCTTCCAGCTTCGGACATTTGCATAGCGGAAATATCTTACTGAATGGTGATGCCGTGTTAACCAATATCTCTGGAGCTTGGCTTCTGCAGTTGCAAATCTCAATAGTAAAGAATTTTTCTATAAATAGTATATTAGCTAGAATCTCTCGAGTATGGTTTCTTCTCCATTTAAAGAACTGGTTGGTGGAGAATTTACAGTAAATACTCAATTATTCAGTGTCTCGCCTAAATCGATGAAAGTAAAAGAGACAAAAAAAAAAAGAACAGAATTGAGAAATTCATTGAAAGTATTCGATTCTGTGATGTTGGCTAAAAGATACATTTCTACAACTTCGCTTAACTTTCAAATAGAGAGAGAAAAAAAATCATTTGTTGACGAGCTGTAGTTAGTAATAATAAAATAATTAACATTAAGCAGTAAGTCAGTTGTAGGTGACCCTAAATGTCAGAAAGGGGAGAAGGTGTAGGAGTTAAAGATTGGTCAGAAAGAAAATGGTTTAAGGTAAAGCAGTCATTTGATTTTTTTATTTATCAGATGCAAACCACAAATAAACTGAAATCCTATTTTATAACATAGTTCTAATATGGTAATATTCTTAAAAGACAATAACCATTCGTTTTTATATTGAAAATCCCAAAATTGCTTTCTAGGGATTTTTTTTATTTCTGCAGAATTTGGTTGCTTTTTCGATATTTAATTCTTCCTCTTGAAACCAAAAAAAAAAAAAAGAAAATATAATGTTTTATTCCATTTAATTTCTTTGAATTCTTTCAATTAGAATCGCTGTTTATTCATTGGTTCTGTGAGGCTATATTTGGCATAACTCGTTGTTATTGTTGTTCTTGCTGCTTGTTGTTGTTTGGTGTAGGCTGACGATTGGCCGCTTATTGTTATTTATGGTCCAATCAGTTGAAAGCAATGCATAATTGCAAAGGCGGCGACCGGCAGCAGCTAGGATGGTGTGTGTTTAATTATTCATTGTCAGACAAATGCTAATATACGGACAGTCGAAAGACATTTCTTTCGCAGAGGTTACAAAGTGCTGAGTGTGTTAATCACTTCTACCGCCGTTCAACATAATCAACGTTTCACTTTCATTGAATAATAATTTTAATTAGTGTTATAATAATAATAATGATAATAATAATAACAACAACAATAATAATGACAACAATAACAACAATAATAAATTCTACTATTCTATGATGGTTTCAAAGGTGGACGTGAGATAGCAAAACCGTTAGAGTTATGGAACAAACGCTTTGTTCCGGCCATTGTTCAAACCCCGATGGAATCAATTCTGACGTCCATGAAACTACCTTCTCTCAAAAGTTTGTTCGGTGCTTAAATTAGAAACAACTATATAATGATTCCGATATTAAAGATGAAGGCAATAATAATAATAACAATAATAATAATAAAAATAATAATAATAATAATAATAATAATAATAATAATAATAATAATAATAATAATAATAATAATAATAACAACTACAACGTGAAACCTTAAAAACACGCTAGAAAAATTATTGAAAGTATTATAAACTTTTGGAGTTTTACATCGAAAGTTGCATAAAGAAGCAGGGTTGAGGTGTGGTAATGCCTTGGCATAATTGCACCAGCATGACCGCAGCTACTTGGCTGAAACACATAAATAAATAAATAAATAAATATAAGTATATATAAATACAGGCGCGGGAATGTGGTCTGTGTTGCATATGTTGTGCTTATTATTTTGAATGATTTATGGAATTCTAGCAATAATCGACTTAATCGATATTTTGTTCAAAATTACCTGCAACTGCATTAAATTACAGATTTTTCAGATAATCACAGGTATCGGTGCAACTTCACTAATATAAGGATGTATATGTTTTATGATAGACCACTTTACGTCGTAACTCTCCATCCTATTAACATTTAGGCTCCATATGTATTTAGTAAGTGGAGTGGTAAAACACTTTCTGCAATGACTGAGCTAATGTAGCTTTCAGCGTAACTTCTAAAGAATTTGTGAGCATTGTATAGTACAATACAACAACAACAACAACAATAATAATAATAATAATAATAATAATAATAATAATAATTATTATTATTATTATTATTATTATTATTATTATTATTATTATTATTATTATTATAAATAAATATATCAGAGGGAGGGACACTTGGTGGCCTGCATTGATTTTTTTTTTAGTCGGATGGGGAATTTGTTTGTGCTAGAAACATCTTTTGTGTTAGACACATCAGCACTATCGCCTCTCAGCACTATTTAATGCCGCACAATAGCAGCAGCTACGAGGATTCGTTAATTTGGGTACAAGACCCTTTGCGATAGTGAATAAGTCACACCCGACCTTCTCGAAGCAAACCGCTTTAAATGATTTAATTTGTGATATAAAAAAAAAACGCAGAGTTGGAGTATCATCACTGATGTGTCCGCGAGATTAGTGGCTGAACTGAGGCGAAACAACAAAAGCAGCAGAAGCTATAACAAAGACGTTGACAGATGAGATAGACTGAGCGCTAATATATGAATAGTATTTAATAAATGAACACAGATATGTAAATGACCGAGTCAATCCCCGACGAAATAATTAACAGAGAAAAAAATTAACTGAACGGCAGATAACATGGCGAAATGTTTATTAAGTTTGTCGTCTGCTGAGAATGGAATGGCAGAAAGGCAATAATCGGCACTTGAAAGAAAATGTTCTCAGATGCAGAAAACAAGCAGTGATGTGTGTTGTGCGTCTACACGATATATATATATATATATATATATATATATATATATATATATATATATATATATATATATACATATATATATATATATACATACATATATGCATATACATGTATATATATATATGCATATATATACATTTATATACACATATACATACATATGTATATATGTATATACATATACATATATACACATATTTATATATATGTACACGTACATACATATATATATATATATATATATATATATATATATATA
>NC_069005.1:34378726-34379953 GCF_001194135.2 Octopus bimaculoides
TATATATATATATATATATATATATATATATATATATACACGTATGCGTATATTTATATATATGTTTTAGATATATGTGTGCATACACATTTACACACACACGCACCCGCACACACACACTCACAATGTTTGTTTTCTTTAGTATTACACTTTTTCTTAACATTGTTGTTGCTAACTTTCTGAAGTGTAAAAATGGCGGCAACAAAGAGCAAAATAATTCAGAAAAAAACCTCAAAATTTTAATTAAAAAAATCGTTTTATACTTTATATTCAATTCAATATTTTAATGTTTATTAATTTTCGTTAAACATTCAATATTTTTCTTCAAAACATTTCTCGTTTGCAAGCGTTTTTTGTATTCCACTATTTCTATGTATTCATTCCACTAACGCAACATTTCTTTCTACAATTTTTACCATTTTATTCAAGATAATAATAATAATGTTATTATTATTATTATTATTATTATTATTATTATTATTATTATTATTATTATTACTCTCATTACTACTACTACTACTACTACTACTACTACTACTACTACTACTACTACTACTACTACTACTACTACTATTACTACTAATACTACTACCCGTAGTATTAATATTAGTGTTAACAAATACGAAAATAATTCTTTCATAATTATGCAAATAAGATTAACAATAAAAAAAATGGTGGTGGTGGTGGTGGTGGTGTTGGTGCTGATTTCATCAGTAATATATAAAGCTATTAAAGAAGTAATTATTATTAAATAATTCAATCATCATTACTATTACCATTATCTTCATTATCATTATCACTTGCAATCAACTTGTTGTTGTTGTTGTTATTGTTATCATTATACTTTATTTTCTTTCTTATTAGGTTTAACAAAACAACACCTTCATCAAACAAACTTGTTACATTTATTACAAATTTTAACGTAATTATATAATCACATATATATATATATATATGCACACACATATTCATGAATATAGGGACACTATAGCGACAACAACAACAATAATAATAATAACAATAATGCATTCTAGTATAGGTACTGTCTGAAATTGTAGAGTTGGATCTAGTCAGTTAAATCGACTCAAGTGCTCAACTAGTACTTATCTCATCGTCCCCGACAGGCAAAATCGACCTCAGTGGAATTTGGACTCAGAACGGAAGTATTCATAAAAGTATGTGTATGTATATATATATATGTATATATATATATATATATATATATAT
>NC_069005.1:34380041-34381363 GCF_001194135.2 Octopus bimaculoides
TATACATATATATACATATATGGGCATAAATGAGTAAAGTCTGTATACAGGTAATAATAAGTATTATATTTCTTAAAGCGGTGCTCCAGTATGACATTGACCTCGAAGGTGAAAATAAATTAATGAATAGAGTAAAGAACATGCTGCGTTTTTATAGGAATGTTATATCCTTTGTGGATGACGTATCAAATATATCCGTTTACGTGTGGGTGTTATATAATATATATATGTGTATGTAATACTTATATTATATCCTATGGATATATAATGCATCAAACGTGTGTGGGTGTTATACTATAGTGATATCACTCGTGGATATGATATATATGTGTTCGTATCTGTTATACGAGAGTTATATCATGCACGGGCGTTATTTATAATTTATCCAATGTGTGTATGTTGTATAAAAGAATTTGTGTTTGTGTGTTATGTGAAAGTTGTTATTCAATATTCAGTTATTACTCTCTCTAAGATCTTTCATGGAATATATTTTATTCCCAATAAGGTGAAATATCCATCGTGTTCGTGTTATAAATATTTTATGCGATAATCGTTCATCACATTTTCTCTCCTATTCTCTTTATAAAATATATTACATCATTGCCAGAATAATACAACACTGCTCGGTCGTCGACCTGCGAGGAATATCAGAGATCTCTCCTACACGAACGAATGGCGGTTGCATCACTCGTAAGATGCTTAGATACGCTTAGAGACGTGATACAACATCTATGGCAGGATAAACTTGCTGGTCTTGATGTAAGGTTCGTATAACACGCACACACATGTGGTCTGTGGTGCCTGTGCGAGTGTGTATGTGTGTGTGTGTGAGTGGGAGTGTGTGTAGCGCTCGTCTATCTATCTATCGCCTGCGCCTATGTACATATATATATAAGCGCAGGTGTGGCCGAGTAGTAGGAGGCTTGCTTGCCAACCAAGGTCAGTTCACTGTCCCTGCGGGACACCTTGTGCAGTTGTCTCCTGCTATAGACTTCGGTCAACCAAATCGTGTGAATTAATTTGATAGACGGAAACTGAAAGAAGACCTTCGTATATATGTGCGTGTGTTTCTGTGTGTTTGTGCGAGTGCGTGTGTTTGTGTACGCGCAATGTTTGTTCCCCAACCGGTGTTGGTGTGTTTACTCATGCACAACCTAGCCCTTAGAATAAGTGCGTCTTTAACACAATTCTTTCCCTTTAACGCAATTCATTGTTTGTTTTCCTTGTGAGACTTTTTTGTGAATTCTCGAGATCTTTCGTGTTTTCAGCCGAAATGAGACGAACACGATACCTCCATTTTTCTTAACATGAAGCCAAATATA
>NC_069005.1:34381453-34384004 GCF_001194135.2 Octopus bimaculoides
AGAGAGAGAGAGAGAGAGAGAGAGAGAGAGAGAGATGCAGACGCAAACAGAAGGACAAATCCCAATAGTAGTGATGGCCATTTTGTCTTAGCAAGTTAGATAAAGAAGACGGAGAAGGAATAGTTATGCCAATAACCAGGTTACTAGAACTCTTATACAAACTATCCTGCTGAAATTCTTTATGGAATATTTTGAGAATGACACAGAATATAACAGTCAAGTTATTTTAGGTAACACTGCTTCGCCCAGACTGGAGCATATGAACTATTTCAGATTCGTCAGATGCGTTGTATGATGATAGTGAAGATGGTGATGATGATGATTGTGGTGGTGGTGGTGGTGGTGGTGGTAGCGGCGGCGGTATGGAATGTGTTACATTTTTCTATATATAATAGAAATATCTATACATACGTGAATTTACACACCTATTGTACGTTTTGTATATTGCCTATTATATACATACATATGTATGTATGTATGTATGTATATGTAAGTATATATGTACATATATATACATGTATATATCTATTTATATAAACACATATATATAAATGTGGGTATCTATGCATCTATCTAATTACATAGATATGTATATATATATATATATATATATATATATATATATATATATATATATATATATATATATATATTATACGTATGTATGTATGTATATGTATGTACGTATGTGCCATATAATCACTTATTACATTTGGAATAATTGGTAGAAGAAACGCAAAATTGCTTTCACGGAAAACCTTGGGAGAATTGAATAGAGAATGGTAAGTGAATAGATGCCTAATGAACCAAACAAAAAGACAAAAAAAAAGGGGGGGAAGGAAAGACTGGGATATTTAGAGACGTTGTTAATAAAATATGTTTTCTGCTATTCTAGAAACCCTGAATGGTTATCGACAACAGGTAAAGTCATGAAGTACTTAGAAAACTCTTGAGCTCAGGTGTATGATACCAGTTTTCCTCACCCCGCGAAAATTACTAGATTTCAATGAACACACCTTGTAATGAATGAAGAGAGCTGTGTGAGACCCTGGAGCTAAAAGCGACTTAGATCTGTCATAGGAAGCTCTCTCATATCAACTTCCATTGTTATTAATTATAAAGGGATCCGACTTTCCAGACAATACTAGCTACCACGCCAATCAATATATACATACGTCCATACTTATATACATACATACATACACTTTCTCTCTCACTCACTCTCACACAGATACACACACACACACACACACACACACACACACACATGTATGTAAGTATGTATATCATAATAATAATACTTATATTTTAGGAGGCATTCATCACTAATTTGACAATTATATTTCTTTTTATGTTACTGATGAGGGCTACATAACACTGGAATGTATCATGGTGTGTATCCCATGCCTACTTAAATAGATTCTGAAATTAATCATATATTCTTTTTGTTTGTTGTTTGTTTCTGTACTTAGCATGTCCTCTTCGTACTTAGCGTTTACTCTTCTGAAAGAAGACTGTCTGTGTTTGTATCTGTTTTTTCTCACAAAAGAAAGTACCAAAAGGAAATGACCTCTCGCGATTCAGGAGTGCAGAGAGGAAAAAATGAACTGTTTTGAGTTTTTGCATTGTTTCGTGAGTTTGTCATCACAGAGTCTCTCGCTTGTTGTTCAGGATTGAAATAATTAACCTTTTGATGACGCGAAAAGATCTTCTACTACGATATTTCATCTCATGAATAGATTATGACACATATATACACAACAATCTACAAAAATATGCGTATGCATGTATGCATGTATGTAAGGATATATATATTGATTAATTGATTGATTGACAGATTGATTGATTGATGGCAATACACACACACACACACACACACATATATGTGTATGTATGTATGTATGTATGTATGTATGTATATACATATGTGTGTGTGTGTGTATACGTATGTATGTGTTAGACAAATGGAGTGGACAAAAGTGGTTTCAGAGAAAATCGGTCGCTTTGTCACTCAATCTACATATATTATTTTGCATGTCTATGTATATAAATACATATGCACACACGTATATGTGTGTGTACATGTGTATGTATGCAGATGCATATGTATAAATTCATGAATACATAGATGTATATATGTATATCTATATATATATGTTTGTATAAATGGGAGTGGGCATGTCTATGATTGTACGCCTTTATGTGTGTGCGTGCGATTGTGTGGGTGGGGTTTGGTTAGTTAGACATTTGTATATCATTTCGTTCGGTCTGCTAAGTTTAAAAGAAATAATAACCTGCCTAATGTTTTTCCTTTGAACTTAAGAATACGAAATCATAGTAAAGTAATATATACACACACACATACATACACAGACGTGTATATTCATAAATATATATATATATACATATGCACATATATATATATACTTACATATATATATATATACGTATATATAATATATATGTATGTCAATATATATATATATATATATATATATATATATGTATGTGTATGCAATATATATATATATATATATATATATATATATAT
>NC_069005.1:34384313-34385337 GCF_001194135.2 Octopus bimaculoides
ATATATATATATACATAGATATATATAATGCATGTGTATATATAATTATTGATTCGTTTGGGATAAAATCTATTGAACAATAGGAGGGAAGGAAAAACAAATGAAAACAGTAAAAACAGCCTCCAAAAATGGCTGCACTGAAGCAGATGGAAATGACAGATGCCAAGAACGTTGCCCACACTTATGTCATGTGAAATATTTCATACATGACATATTGTAGTCATACAAGTTGTTGTTGTTGTTGTTGTTGTTGTTGTTGTTGCTTTTCTTGTGGTTGTTTTGTCCATATTCTCTTTTCTCATTGTCACTACTGTTGCTGTTGTTCTTGCTGTTGTTGACTTGATGTAAAATATTATTGTTGTGGTTGTTATTATTATTATTATTATTATCATTATTATTATTATTATGATTACTATTATTATTGCGGTTGCTATTAAAGCAGCGAGCTGGCAGAATCGTTAGCACGCCGGGCGAAATGCTTAGCGTCATTTCGTCGGTCCTTACATTCTAAGTTCACATTCCGCCAGGGTCGACTTCGCCTTCTATCTTTCCGGGTTCGATTAAATAAGTACCAGTTACGCTCTGGGATCGATGTATATATATATATAGAAAACAAAATAAATGTAGGAAAAATAGCAGTTGAAAATGCACCGAAAGGAGTTAAAATATTTTTTTATTAATATATTTGAAGCTTTAACTGATTTCACAGTTTCCACTGATTTTCAAAAAGTTCCAATTGAAAGACGTGGTTTTATGTCGCAGCTGTTTTGCTTCTGACTAGGGTTTGAAGCTTGGCTTAATTTTATGGGGAGTTCATGGATCAAATTAGTATATATTTTGAATAGCATTTGATTGGAAGAGGATAGTCACTTGGCTGGTCTTAGAAATTTTTGTATGTTCCCAGCTACGTCCGTGTGTTAGTATCAAGTGAGAATGTTTGTTGTCGTAAGTTAAGGCTGACACGGGTTACTGAACATGTCCAAACAATCAATGTGTGTATGTATATATATATATATATATATAT
>NC_069005.1:34385904-34390302 GCF_001194135.2 Octopus bimaculoides
ATATATATATATATATATATATATATATATATACATGTAATGTGTGTGTTCGTCTCTGTGCGCGCATGTATGTTTGCGTATGTATAAATATATTTATACATATCCGTATATATATATATAACTGAAGATCTCCTAATTAGAGTTCTCTGAGTTACTCGTTTCCAATTAATCAACTGCTGGTAATCCGAACCTGCTTTTCCTTTGAAATATCTGCTTTTTAATTTCTTTTCCGGTTCTCGTGGGAATATTCCAAACGTCTTAAACTTCAAACGAAAGAGATCCCTCTAATAACGTTCCTTCTGAAATTGCGTTGTTGGGTTAAGTAACTGACTGGCAAATTCAATAATATACACAGCCAAGGTAGAAACAAACAGCGGAAAGCAACCTAACAAATGTATTGCGGCAAGTGAACTAACAGCGAAAGACAGATTTTATAAACACAAGCATTCATTTGTCAGCCTTGATAAAACATATAATTCGGCTTGGTCGAAATTTATATCGTTTATGCGTGAGATATGAATTGAAAATTATCCGGTCGATTGTAGATGAGACCCAACTGCACACAAACGGTAGCTTCGAATAAAAATTTGGTGTGAAATTTTCTTGCTTAAAAACTCTAGACTTTGGATCAAAGGTTGTACGGTTTGAACACAAGAACGGGGTTGTTGACACCGTGTATACACAGGACAAAGTAACACTTGTTTAGATACCAGCCTCCTTGGACTTTTTCGTGGTTCGGGCAAAGTCGTTAGTTTTGGCTTAGTTAATTCATGTATGTATATGTGTATAAGCACATATCAGTGTGTGCATGGAAGTATACACATGCATCTCTAAGCACGCGTGTATATGTCAGATTAAATATCTACATATACATATATGTATATATATATACATATGTATTTGTGCGTGTGTATGTATGCATGCATGTGTGTGTGTGTACATGTATATGTATTTGTTTGTGGGTATTCATACATATACACAGGCGCACGCAAAACGCACGAACGTGCACACTTTCGTTGCTTTAGATATATATTCCTTTTAAAATATTACTTACACAACAAAGCAATTTCATGAGCAAAGCGATGAGAGTGTCCTATCCTACATGAAGTGTAGAATATTTGGTGTATTCTCACGAGAACCAGAAATGAAATGAAAAATGTAGGCCTGAAGCAGCCGTTTTTGGCATTTGTTGCTTGGAAGGACTTTTTTGGATTTTTTTATCGTAAAGAAAAAAAAAGTCCTCTCTTCTTTCTTACGTTTCATATAAGATTTTGAAAATATACTGAAGCTGCGAATATTTCCAAGGACAGCAAGATTATCGAGAACATGTAACTCGGAGTACTGGTATTAGGAGCGTTGTCACTGTATATATGATCTTTGTGGATTTTAAAATGTCTTTTGAGTCCTCCGTTAGATTTTCAAACTTTCCCGCATACACTGCATTCAAAGGTGTGCACAGACATATAGGCAGAATAGTTCGTGGACGTTCGTTTTCCATGGGTTCGCAAATGAGATTTGAGCCCAGCAAAAGAAAGGCATGGTCTGTCACAAACTGTGCACACAAAAAGGTCATTGTCATTCACCTTCCTTAGATATTTTTTGAGTCTTATGTGCGTTATACTGGCCTCTTCAAATGCTTTCACTCCACTCCACACTTTTGTTCGCCATCCAACCCGATCCAAAGCAAGGGCTTCTATGTCTTCTGGATCCATTCCAAGTGACTTCATAGTAGTCCTTATGCCGTCCTTAAACCTATTTTAAAGGTTTACGCAGATAGCGTTTCCCCTTTGCAAGCTCACCATAAAACAACTGTTTCGGCATTCGTTCATCCGCCATTCGAACAATATGGTCACACCATCTCATTTGGTTCCTTAAAATCATAGCTTTAATTGAGGTGATGCCTGCAGGTGCAAGAACATCAGTGTTTGGAGTAAAAGAACTCAATTAAATCATTAAAATGCGATGAAGGCATTTTGGTGGAATTGTTCTAACAATTTAAAAAGCCTTTCATAACAAGTCCATGTTTCACAAGAATACAATAGGGATGGTGAGACGAATGATTTGTAAAGAGCCAGCTTTGTATTCCTATTTATATGTCGTTGGCATCAAACGCGTGACTCCAAGCCACCGAGATACAAATAATTATTTAAATGTCAACAAGAACGTCTCGGTTAGGGTTCTTTCAAACAGAAAGCGAGGAATTGTTTCTGTTAATGTTTAAATGGAAAGTTTGCGAAAAGAAGATCTCTTAATTATTGCGTGGATACTTGGTTGAATTTTGTTTGTATGTGCGTGTGTGTGTGTGAGTGTTTGTGTTTATGAAGTATGTGTATGTTTTAAATAGTCAATCTATATCACACACACACATATACATACATCTGTGTATGTATATTTGACTAAGTGTGAGTATATATATATGTGTGTGTGTGTGTGTGTATGCGAATGTATATATATATATATATACGAATATGTGTTGTCCCTTCTATGCGGTATATTGCAAATCACAGCTTCCTATTGTAACTGCTTCCCATGAACATCGCTGTTGCAAATTTATACTTATTTATTGAGCACTTTGAGGGGGAAACATGTTACTTTCGGATGAACTGATACATACATGCATACATATATATATATATGTAATATAAATAATATATATATATAACTATATATATATATGTATATATATATATATTTACACATGTATGTATCTTTCTCTCTACTCTCTCTCTCTCTCTCTCTCTCTCTTTCTCTCTCTCTTGCTCTCTCTCTCTCTCTACCGATATCTGTGTGTGCATGTGTTATACACACACATACACACACACACTCACACATACATATATACATATATATATACGTACACACACACACACACCTATATGCATATTCACACACACACATATATACATATATATTTTCAGCATACGCATATATACGTCCGCCCCATACCAGCATGAAAAACGGACGTTAAATGCAGATGCTGACGTTCGTGTGCATGCGCGTGTGCACGTGTGTGTGTGTGTGTGTGCGTTAGTGTGTTCGTGTGTGCGAGTGTGCGTACGTCTCTGTGTCTCTCATCTCCACTGTGACAATGTGGATATTTCTCTTATTGCTTGCCTCCAACAAATTGCCGTATTGGTAACCATGGTGATGGAGGCTAACACACTCAGAGTGTAGTTATGATGGTAGTGGTGGTGACGGCGGTGGTTGGGGGAGGGGTGTTAGTAAATCATGATTGAGGTAGAGGAGGTAAGGCCTGGTGTGATGGTGGCGGTGGCGGTGGCGGTGGTATAGCCCGTAGTGTCGGTGGTGGTGGTGGCGGTGGTATGATTGCGTTGTTATTTGTGATGATAGTCCAGTTGATGGTCTTGGCGGTAGTATCGGCGATAATCGTGCTGGTAGTGGTGGTTGTGGGGCTGATAGTGGTGGTGGTGGTAGTGGTGGTTGTGGGGCTGATAGTGGTGGTGGTGGTGGTGTCAATGATAGTAATGGAAGTGTTGGCGGTGTTAATGGTATTAGTTTTGATGCCGTGCTGCTGCCGCATGTGCTGATGGTATGGGCGGTAGTTCTGCTGATGCAGATGGTGGTGGTGGTGGAGGTTATAGACGTGATATTGGTGGCGTTCATGCTTGGAGCGGTGATGTTGTTCTCGGTTCATCTCAGGTTGTAAGTGGTGATGCTGGTGTCGGTTCTAAGTGGTGGTATCGGTGGCAGTACAGGTGGTGGTAGTCACAATGGTAGTCTTTATGTTGTTGATGTTATTAGTACTGTTTGTATAGCGTGGTTTGGTTTTTTTTAATAATTACCATGTTACACACAAATATGGCGAGATTCAATGTTGCAGTTGTTGTTGGTGCTGTTGTTATGGTCATTGTTGTTGTAATTACTGCTGCAACTGCTGCTGTCGCTGCTTCTGCTGTTGTTGTTGTTTGTTTGTTGTTGGCTGCACATTGTTTTATGATCAGTTGTGATTAGTTGTCAAGAAAACAAGCACCTGCTCAGTGTTTCTACAACACATCACCCATCCACCCATCCACCACCACCATCGCTTCTCCATCCCTGATTATCTTCCATAACTGCCTACCTGCAATATTGATTCAACATCATTACCTTCAGCATCACCACCACCCTCATCCGCACCACCACCACCACCACCACCACCACCACCACCATCACCACCATCATCATCAATATCATCATCATCTCCGTTTATTGCCAAGACAAATAATTTCAGGTAATAAATATTGAATGCTAAATGATGGTGGTGGTGGTGGTGGTGGTGGTGGTGGTGGTAGAGGTGGCGGCGGCGGCGGCGGCGGCGGAGTGATGGTAACGGTGTTGCTATCACAAACAAGAAAATGATGGAGAAAAAGAAGTTGATGTTCGTGACAGTTGACATTA
>NC_069005.1:34390510-34392469 GCF_001194135.2 Octopus bimaculoides
TACCACTACTACTACTACTACTGCTACTACTACTACTACTACTACTACTACCACTACCACTACTACTACTACTACTGCTACTGCTACTACTACTACTACTACTACTACTACTACTACTACTACTACTATTACTACTACTACTACTACTACTACTACTACTAATAATAATAATAATAAGCAAACCAGAAGTGTAGATGAGGTCACTTTGAAGTCAGATAACGCTGTGACCCAACCAAAAAGACAGGAAACACGTAATGAGGCCGCATAAGACATTGATGCCGAATTTTGACCTCGAAAGGTCACAAACCTTAAGAAGAGGTTTGTCACGTTTCTTACAGTCGCTTACACGAGTAATTCATGTGAAGTGAATATGTTTCTCATTTAAGTGAAAGTTGAGACAATCATGCCTTTACCGACTAAAGAATCCACACGTTTAAGATTGTTGTTTCCATAAAGATGGTTCCGTGATGGTTCCTTCCTCACATCACTATGACGGTGTAGTGCAACAAGTTGATTATATTAGGGTTCGGACGAGGCTGCGAACTGGCAGAATCGTTAGCACGCCAGAAAAAATGCTTAGCGGTATTTCGTCCGTCTTCACGGTCTGAGTTCAAATTCCACCAAGGTCAATTTTGCCTTTCATCCGTTTCTAGGTCGAGGAAAATAAGTACCAGTTGATGTAACCGATTTACCCCATCACCTGAAATTACTGGCCTTGTGCCAAAATTTGAAATCAATATTAGATTAGGAACTGTTTGCTCATTTCTTTGGAATATTGGCCCTAAAGCTATTTCTTTTGCTATCCTTAGGGTTTCGGCTGGTAAAGCTCTGAAAACTCGTGTCTTCTCTTCCTTTCTCTGTTCTTCTACAATTATTTTCGTTTTTTCTTGTTTTTGCAAAATCTTCTCAGTTTTCCCAAGGCTGTAGCAATTAGGCTTTCTACCCTGCATCATTAAATGAAATTCTTTGGCACGACGCTTCCTGTATTGTTTCGGTATGGCTCTATGACTTTCGGGAGTCATTAGGACTTGCCAAGGCCCCTTGACCACAGGTCACTTTCGTTAAAGCTTGCTTTGACCACTCTCCCGTACTGCAACACAAAAGCCACTACGAGCCTTGAGTCTACCACGTGACCAATATTTCTTATTATGCCACTCGTGCTTCTTTGACCCGATATCCATCAATCTGCCCATCTATCTTCTCCATTGATCATTACCCCCCCTCTCTCTCTCTCTCTCTCTCTCTCTCTCTCTCCCTGCTCTATCAAGGGTGGCCGGAGGCTAAGCAAAAACAACAACAACAACTGATAGCAGAGAAACACTAAAGAAAAGAGCAGCAACCACGACAACAACAACAACGACAACGGCAGCAGCAGCAGCAGCAGCAGCAACAGCAGCAGTAACCTCAGAAACACCAAAGCTGACAGCAACAACTACAACAAGATCGAGTCATTAGAGCCAAAAAAGACATTAAAAGCTGTTCAGGTAGTAGTAGTAGTAGTAGTAGTAGTAGTAGTAGTAGTAGTAGTAGTAGTAGTAGTAGTAGTAGTAGTAGTTTCACTTCAACACAAATATATTACCAAATTTTTGTCACATCAATTCACTAATGATGTTATTTTAAACGCTGTCTGGTCGCTGTAGTTTACAACACAGATTAGACACCCACCTCATAACACCCAACATATACACACGCAACATATATATATATATACGCACACACTTTATACACACACACAAACGTATTAAGCATATAACTTAAACACCCGACTTATAACACACATCTCATAACCCACATCAGACGCACAGCTTTAACATAAAGCATTATTATACTGCTTCCTGGCAACCTATATATTTGACAATTACTCTACACAAACATATACACGGTATATGTTTGTGCATGTGACTATGTATGCATGGATATATGTGTTAATACGTGTGTGTAAATATATATATATATATA
>NC_069005.1:34392725-34393398 GCF_001194135.2 Octopus bimaculoides
ATATATATATATATATATATATATATATATATATATATATATACAAAAAACGGAACAAGAGCGTAACGGACTACAATGAATACATACGGACAGATGGATGATACAAAGATGGACAGGATAACCAGGACGGAACATTCGTAGCTTTCTATTCATCAGTCAAGATTCCAATTATCACTACAGTTTCGGCCTGTTACAATTGAGACTGTTCAAAATTGGTAGGCCTCAAAAATCTAAGCTAAGGGCATTAAATGTTTGGAAGAAAGTGGGCGAATATGTGCGACAACACGGACAAAAAAAAACGAGAAAACGGAGAAAATGTTACAGGATTTCAAATACAAACAACAAGAATAATAACAGGCGTCTTTCGACTAAAAGGACAAGTTAAGTTGGGCTGGCGTGTGAAGTGGAAGCCTTACAGCAACATAGATGTAAGTCACGGTGGGCTTCTTTCAGTTTTCGTCCACCAAATCCACTCACAAGGCTTTGGTTGGCCCGCGGTGACCAGTGTGCCTCGCAGTGGAACTGAACCTGGAACCATATGGCTGAGAAGCAAGCTTCTTACCACACAGCTACGCCTGTGCTTATCTATCTATATATATATATGTACACACACAGACACACATATATATGTGTGTGTGTGTGTGTGTGTCTGTGTCTGTGTATGTGCGTGCGT
>NC_069005.1:34393484-34394901 GCF_001194135.2 Octopus bimaculoides
GTTTGTATGATGGAGGCAATTTGTGTATTTCGGCCGAAGTAGGTTTATGCGGAAGGCCATGCATCAAATCTAATGTTTTGGATGATAAAGTCTGCAAATAATATGATTAAAATAAGGTTGTTATATTTTAGTAACATGGAAGGTTAAGAAGGAATTCGCTTAATTTTAGGAGCTAATACAGAGCGGTTGTTGGCAGCTATGTGGGTTCTAACATAAATGTGTTGATGAAAGGAAAGGTTAAGGTCTATAAGCATGGTAAATGTGGTCTAAATTAAAATTACTCGCTCTCTGCAGATGAATGAGTATGTGATGAAGCGGTTCTTCAGTCAATATTAAAACTGAGATGTGAAGAAGATTGTGAGTGAATAAGAACTGGAGAGTTATAATGGAGTTCCAAATGTGTGGAGTGGATTTATAGAAGTAGATGTGAAGATAGAAAGTGGATAGCGAGAGATTATATGAGGGATGGGGGCAGAAGGAAGTGAGCGATGATAGAAATTAGTTTCGACAAACGTATGGATCTATGAATCTTGCAAAATGGTACTAATATATTAAACACACAGCTACCATCGAAGTTAGGGGCTGTTTAAGGCCTTTCTGCTCAGAAAGTTTAGAGAGAGAAAAACAACAGCAATAAACTACACAGAAATACTATGCCTAAGTCTATCTACACTGCGACAATATGCGATGCCGAGTGCAACTCCGTAATCGTCAGGAGAAACTGCCTCGTTCTCATCTTCAGAAGCAAACTCTGCGACCCACGTAGAGGGGCAGCAGGTCGAAATGAAAAGAAAATGTTTTGAGGAAAATACTCCCCGTGGATCTCAACTGCTCTTCTGACTTTGAATGCCTTGTAATTCCTATAAATAATCGTTGTTAGATAAAAGAAAAAAGAAAAGAAAAAGACAAGCAGGAACATATCGAGGTGAGAATCCATGTTACAATGCTTTTATGTAAAACCAGCGTGAATAGCATTTGCAATTCAGAAGGGTCTCACAATGAAATATGTCTGTGGGAATAAATGTGGCAGTCACTTATAAAACCACCACCACCACCACCACCACTACTATTCTCCCCCTTCTCTCTCTCTGTCTCTCTTTCTCACCCAGTGTCTCATTTGTATGTATCTGTCACACTCTGTCACACTCTGTCACCCTCTATTCTACTTTTCCAGAGAGAGAGAGGTAGACAGACAGACGGACAGAATTATCATCGTTTTAATCGACTTCAGCTTTTCTCCCTATCTCAGATCTTGAATGACAGCAGAATAGGACACTGGATTGCTATTTCTGAAAACAAATCCCAATGAGATGTCAAGTAATGCTGAAGACGATGATGGTAATAATAATAATAATAATAATAATAATAATAATAATAATAATAATAATAATAATAATAATAATAATAATAATAATAA
>NC_069005.1:34395042-34396313 GCF_001194135.2 Octopus bimaculoides
ATATATATATATATATATATATACACGCACACATATGCACGTACACAGATATTCATATAATGATATATGAATAAAATATCATTTCATATTTTCTATTTCTATTTGGTATTCAGGATACTGCCAGCTATATCAATATTTTATGTTTTTTTGAATTATTATCTGCAGAAGGCGACCGAATTGTTGTTTTACCTGGGTCAGGTTTATCAAAATATCAACTCAACTCAATGAATCCGTTGGTGCTGTTCACAAATATTTGTCACGATTCTTTCAGACAGGTAGTGATATACATTTTTGGCGGATCTAGAAGACCTCGTGCCACAATTCTTTAATTTAATTCTGTAATTCCTGTTCTTTGTGTAACATTTCCATTTCTATGAAGCCGGAAATGCCAATGGAAACAGACTTACCATTCAACTGTAAAATACAGCTCTAAGACAATGACGCGTCGATTGTCGCAAGAATTCAATATTGTTGCAAAAGAAAAGTTAGGTTACCACAGAAAAATAACATCCAGAATCGTCAGTAATTTCACATGAAACTTGAAGATTGGATTAAAGGGACTGGAGAGACAAAATCCTTTGTGGAACTTGCAGGTGATTCTGCCTTCTTTGTTCATCCATCAACATATTACCATGGGAGGAATAAGAGAAATCTGACGTTTCGTAAAAAAAACACTTCTTCAGGAAGAGATAGAGTAAATGTACGACTTCTTTCTCTCCTCCCCCTCTCGCTTTCTCTCTCTCACTCTCTCCTTCTCTCCTTCCCCCTTCTATCCCCCTTCTCCATTTCCAGTAAAATCCTTCACTTGTAGACATACAAGTGAGTCCAGTATCTGAGTTAATTGAATATCATAGAATTTAAAGGTTGTTAAAATCATATTCTTGACTTACCTGTTGATTCCTCCGTGGAGATTTAGAATTCCAATTTCACCGAAGAAGTCACCAGAACTCATACTGGTAAGTACAGTTCCTCTGTCACTGTAGAATATATAGAAAGAAAATTATAAACTTATAGATACACAGAGAGACAGACAGACAAGCATACAGACAAGCAGACAGACAGACAGACTGATTGATTGATTGATTGATTAAGACATAGATAGACAGACTGATTGATTGATTGATTGATTGATTGATTGGTTGATTGGTTGATTGACAGACTGGTTTATAGATAGATAGGTAGGGAGATAAATAAGCAAACAAAATGACAGGAAGATAGATAGATAGATAGATAGATAGATAGATAGATAGATAGATAGATAGATAGATAGA
>NC_069005.1:34396771-34397492 GCF_001194135.2 Octopus bimaculoides
ATATGCATCCACAAATTGATGGAAATGGAGACAGGACGTTGTAGACATACGACTGAAAATAGAGAAAACTACATAAATTTTCACGTGTGTATATACATACAGACAGCTATGTATTTTTGAATATATGTGTATATATGTATGTGTGTGTGTGAGTGTGTGTGTGTGTGTGTGTGTGTATGTGTGTGTGTGTGTGTGTGTGTGTGTGTGGCTGCTTATACGTGTGTGACGTTATTTAGCATTGATTCGGTTAAGTAGCTGGTTATATTTTATGATAAATGTCTAACAAGATGTAACCGACACCGCTCACTTTGACATTAACATATGATATCAATGATATTGTCATGCCGTGCTATGAAATATCTTCCACTCATTTATTATTATTCATTTTCCTTTTTAATACAAGTTTTATGAATCTTCACCAAATAGTAAACGACAAATGATTCTATTGAAAAATGGAATGAAGAATGGAACACCACTTAAAGGAACATTTTCCGGCCACAAACGAGATATAATTATATTTGTGGTTAGAACGAGTTCCTATTGGTGTAATGCTGACCAGCGCTAATTAATTATAGCGATTTCTTTGAGAAGCTACAACAGATGACTGCCAAAAGAACAACAACATTAATAATGCCGGCAGCGAATATAGATGACGTCCGTTGTACTTTTGAAGAAGAAGAAGAAGAAGAAGAAGAAGAAGAAGAAGAAGAAGAAGAAGAAG
>NC_069005.1:34398032-34400368 GCF_001194135.2 Octopus bimaculoides
AACGGTGGCAGCATCGCCTTAATCAATATCTGAAGATTCGACATTACATTTTGATTAAATAAGTCACATTACGTAACTATTAATCGTTTTTTGTTAATGAAACGTACGTACCGAACACCATGATGTTAACTGGATGTTTGATTTTTATCACTCTCGGTACATGTCCTTAGACCGTTTAATAAATAAGGGAACTCTTTTATCCCTATCAATTGCCTGGGGGATGGTGTGACTTAGTGATGTAAGATGACACTATGACACACTGTCCTTAACAATTATGGTTCTACCGTCGGTAAAAGAGATGCAGGAATACCAGAAAGGATTATGGTTAACAAGACAGGAAATGGCCAAGAGGGAGGTTGGTGGGAACCACGTGGTTTGCTGCACCCTAGGGAAGATGGACGAACACGACTCCCCTTTAGTTATGAAATTGTGATTAGCTAATGTATACATACACATATATCCATATATACTAATACAAACATACTCTCTCTATTTCTCGCTATCCCTCTCAAACATACACACACATATGGTTGTGTGGGGGTGGTATGGGGTTGTTGTGCGGTTGGTGGGTGTGTATGCTGCAACGAGCTGGAATGCCGTGTGCAACTCAAGTAACAACAGAAACTGCCATAACAGTAACAGCAGCGGAACCAAACATGTGCACGACATAAATTCCCTTTAAATGATATCTTAAAGTGTGTGTGCGTGTGTGTGTGTGTGTGTGTGCGTATGTGTGTTTTTGTCTGTGTATGTGTGCGTTTGTATACATCTATGCAAACATGTGTATTAAACTTGAAACCGTGCTTTAAATTGCCATAGAAATCTTTTTTTTTTTTCTACAATAAAAAATATATAATCGCAGATACACATGTTACTTAATCCTAACACACACACACATACATGTCTCTCTCTCTCTCTCTCTCTCTGTCAGCGAAATGGATGTGTGCCTGTTTGTGTGTAGATAGATAGATAGATAGATAGATAGATAGATAGATAGATAGATAGATAGATAGATAGATAGGTAGGCAGATAGATAGATAGATAGGTAGGTAGATAGATAAGTGGATGGATAGATAGATAACATGGATACAAAAGAACGTAAATATCGATTGGTTCCTCCTGCTCACATACCCTCTCTATCTCTCCTATCCCAAAAAGTACAGGACACAAGACCGCCATCACCACCAGCTTAATCACCATCACTCCATCTCATTCTTTAGCCATAACTCGCTGACATCTACAGAAATAGAAAGGCCTTCCATCTATAGATAGTTAAATAGAATATGGCAACATTTGCCTTCATTTTCTTTTTCTTAAAGATTTTTGTGTTTTCTTTCGTTTTTCGCTTCTTTTTCTCTCTCCTCCCATTCTTCCATTGCAGTTGGTTTTCGTTTTTCTTGTTTGTTTGTTTTATTCTTTTATCAATTTATTTAGATAACAGCAGCAACAACAACAACAACAACAGCGATAAGAACAAAAGCCGTTGATAAAAAAAAATTGAAACAACAACAGCAAAAACATATCGAAAAGAATAAAAGCCAAGGAATGATAAGAACCACAAAAAATGAATCAACTTCAATAAGAGTAACACGAATAATAATAATAATAATAATAATAATAATAATAATAATAATAATAATAATAATAATAATAATAATAATAATGATAATGATAATGATAATAATAATAATAATAATAATAATAATAATAATAATAATAATAATAATAATGATAATAATAATAATAATAATGATGATGATGATGAGAGTGATGATGATGATATTGATGACGACGACGGCGATGATGATGATGATGATGACAGCAACATTAATAGCAACATCAACAATAATATTGTCAAAAAAGAAAAATCAAAATATGGTGCTTCTGTGTGGTTTTCCCTATTCTAGTAATAGCAACCAAACCCCTCTCAAGTTATAGATTATAGAGAAAGGAAAGAAGGATACAACAGGTTATATCGTCCTAGAGACACATAAAGGATGGTCACGGCTGGAAGATCCTGCATGATGGGTTCTTGCAGGATCAAGACCGACCTTAAGTTAAACAACAACAACAACAATGGCAATTGTATAAAGGAATAAAATTTCGACCACAAAAGAAACATTATATTACAGCAACAACAACAAAAACAACAGCAACAGCAACCAGTCGTAATAATAACCACAACAAATATAATAATAAAATCGAGAGAAAAAAACACGGCCATAAAAATAACAACAGTCTCAAAAATATTTGTGTCAGACGCAGAGAGAGAGAGAGAGAGAGATGGATGGAAAGAGAGAGAGAGAGAGAGAGAGAGAGAGAGAGAGAGAGAGAGA
>NC_069005.1:34400436-34405905 GCF_001194135.2 Octopus bimaculoides
ATATATATATATATATATATATATATATATATACATATACAGAAATATATATATACACACATACATATACATATGTATGTTTAAATGTTTATTTGTTTCCCTACATCAGCTTCCATTGGGCTGATGAGTCCGATGGTTTCCTGTTTATGCAACCCTTGGTTTTAGGAGAAATAAGGTATATACGTTAGTATATTTGTACGTGTGTATGTATGTGTATATATATTTGTATATATAGCATACATACATATTATTCACACATTCACTTGTACATGAACAGCAACAACATATATATATATACATATATATATATATACATATATATATATATATATATATATATGCTGAAGTGCACACATACATATTTATATATACATAGACACCTAGATGTGTGTGTGTGTGTGCATGTCTAGAATAAACGAATGCATTAAAAACACGATCGTAAACCAAAAGTCACAACAACAACAACAGTAATAATTTAAAAAATTCTGGCAAGAACAACATCAACAACAGTAACATAATGCCAAGAATATCGTATGATATTCTGCAATAGTAAGTCACAAAAACCACAATAATAGTAATAAGAGCAGCAAACAGCGCCACCAAACAACAACAGCAGCAACTACATCAACAGCACGAATAACAACAGCATTAGCAACAACATCAATAGATACCAATTACAAAATAGTTGCAGAAATTGTTTTTTCAGTTCAGTAAATATAGATTTTATAGGCATTGCCTGAGGGAAGAGATATTGTCTGGAAAGAGATTTATGTTGTTATTATTGTTGTTGTTGTTGTTGTTGTTATTATGATTATGATTATTATTATTATTATTATTATTATTATTATTATTATTGGGAATCTTTTTCACTGTTATTATTGTTCTTATTGCTGTTTGCCGTGAACAGATGCCTGTAACAGATCTCCCAGAGAGAAAAAAAATGAATTTAGCCACGATTTCTTGATTGAATAAAAAAAGTGATTTTTTTTTTCTTTTATTTTATTTTCAGCAAGAAAGTGTTTTGGAATCTCTGAATGTCCATCCTATTTAAACCTCCACCCGGCTACCCTGGAATAGAGAAAAGTTGGATCATACTGAAACATTTTTATTGCGTGCACATATTTCTGCAAACAAGTAATTCAATATGGCCGTGTTTGGGTGGCAGCAACAGTTGCTAACCACGGGGTTGACAACAATGAATGTACCCCACCGAATAAAAGAGTACCACACCATTACTAGTATTGCAAGCCCAAAAGAAGTACGATACATCGGTCAACTTCAAAGACTGGGAAAAGCGAAGAGCTAAGCTAAAGCAGCTTCCACTGATTACAATGATCTGCATTTGTTGAGAATGGGAAGGACTAATCCAAGACTAAAGGCTTCAAAACAACCAACCAGTTAATGCAGAGCATTGCATTTAGCAAATACACCGGTCCAAATGGGTACTCCAGCTGGAACGACCAAACCGCCGACACGGTGTAGTTCTTGAACACGATAACGCTTGCCCCACGTCGTTAGTTTAACCAAAATTGTTATTCAAGAGATGGGTTAAGAGGTTCTACGACACCCGCTGTCTTCACCTGATATAACACCTTCAGATTATCACGTTTTTGGTGATCGCTCCGCAACAATCTGCGAGGTGTTTCGTTCAAATAATTTAGCTTGATGAATTCTTCATGGCGGGGCAATTAACACAGACAGAAAGACACATATTAATAGAAACACAATTATATATATATATATATATATATATATATATATATATATATATATATACACGACGGGCTTCTTTCAGTTTTTGTTAACCAAATCCACTGACAAGTGTTTGGTCAGCCTCAGACCACAGTAGAAGACACTTGCCCAAGGTACCACGCAGTGGAACTGAACCCGGAACCATTTCGTTGAGAAGCAAGTTTCTTACCACACAGCCACGCCTATATGTATGTGTGTGTGTGTGTGTGTGTGTGTGTGCGTGTGTGTATGTATGCATGTATGTATGTATGTATGTATGTATGTATGTATGTATGTATGTGAAATGTTTCCAGCGCTCTGGTCCGCTGATAGACGTCAGACTGGAACCAGTGAATGATTAAAACACGATGGGAAACAGTGAATGACGTGCGTGCGTGCGTGCGCGCAAGTGTAGGCGCTTCTGAATCGGCATGTTTCGCATGTATTGGTGCACTGGACGGACGTAAGACCTGAAAGGTAGAAGGAAGAGGAGACATAGCAAGAGAGGCAGAACGATGGGGGAAGGGTGGGAGTGAGCGGTGTGTTTCTTGATATTTCTACATCATCAACTGTTATAGAAATATCACAAGTGAAGTGGAGAGATTTCAAATTGAGATAATTTGGAGGGGGACTATTAGACTTCATGTCTTTTATGTATTAAATACACACACACATACATACATACATATATATATATATATATGTGTGTGTGTGTGTGTGTGTGTATGTGTGTGTGTATGTATATGTATATTTATATGGGTTATGTATATATATATGTCTGTTTTATATATATATATACATGTATACATACACATTTTATGTATGAATATATATATATGTGTGTGTGTGTGTGTGTGTGTGTGTGTGTGTTTATGTATGTAAATGTGCATATATACGTATAGATAGATAGATACGTACATAGACGAATATCTGTATATATACACTGGCATCCATGTATGTTTATATATAGGTATATATGTGCATGTATATATGTATGTGTGTGTACATACACATGTATGTATATATGCATACACACACATACATACATATATATACATGTATGCATGTATGCATACATGCATACATGCATATGCCTGTATGCATGCTTGTATGCATGTATACGAGGGAAACGTAAGATTATGCAACAATACAGAATGTTTCTGATGTAACGGAGTCAGCAATCTCTCCCTCTTTCACTCTCTCTCTCTCCTTACTTCCCCTCTTCTCTCTCTCTCTCTCTCTCTCTCTCTCTCCTTACTTCCCCTCTTCTCTCTCTCTCTCTCGCTTTTGCTGTACCCATTAAACAAACCGATGAATGAATAAATAAATAGATAAATAAATAAATAAACAAATAAGTAAATAGGATTTCTCTCTTCTAAGATGGTGGATGTGTTGATGAGAAGTAAATCTCCAATCGGTTGCCCGGCTGGTTGGCTGGCTGGTTGGCTGGCAGTGTCAGAGATGGCGCGTTATAATCGCTTGCTTCACCATCATCGACTTCCCCACTGCCGGGACTCTATAGAATCCACTTCAAAGACATCCTCGTGGCTACGTGTGTCTGTGTGTCTGGGTTACGACGGCTGCGAGAAGTGGAATGAGAATATTAAATTAGAAATATGGCCGTCTCATCTCAACAGCCCGGCCGGGATGCATTCTTCATATCAAATTTCTATCGACAGACTCATCGATTCACATTTCACAGCGGTCAACTACTACTACTACTACTACTACTACTACTACTACTACTACTACTGCTGCTGCTGCTACTACTACTACTACTACTACTACTACTACTACTACTACTACTACTACTACAGAAGATGAGGCCACATTGCAGCTGCTGTGTAGT
The DNA here is from genome assembly GCF_001194135.2 of Octopus bimaculoides. NCBI lineage: Eukaryota > Metazoa > Mollusca > Cephalopoda > Octopoda > Octopodidae > Octopus > Octopus bimaculoides. The sequence continues at coordinate 34,404,017 of NC_069005.1, forward strand.
TAATCGGAGGTTGTTTGGGTAATGTGTTCAGTATATAAAGGTATATATATGTGTACGTCGTAACTAATTCTATCCCGATTGATAGAAGCAGTTAGTACGTCTTTCAAGAGAACTTTGGTGAGCCTGGCGAAAAGTATGCTACCAGAGTCTACAACAACGACAACCCTTGGATTCATCCCAAACCGACTGGCCCTCTTATCAACCCCAGTGAGAACATAACTCTTATGCCGCCTCCCTTAACACTCGTACGCCGTACCTACTCCGGAGACAAAGCGAACTGTGACCACAGAGGCATTCAAGAGGTGGCCACAGTCGTTGGCGTTCAAGAACACAGAATTACCTGTGAATAGAAAGTATGTGCCAGTGTGTATTTCTGTATATGTGTGAGTGTGTACATGCGTTAGTGTGTGTGAGATATATGTATGTGCGTCAGTGTGTGTGTGTGGGAGTGAGAGTGAGTGTGAGAGAATTATCAGAGTGTGTATCTGTGTGTGCGGTGTTTGATGGGTTTTTGTCCTGCTGTAGATGCTGAAGGCCTAGGGTTATAATATATTTGTGGAAGGACAGTGTATTTTTTATGGAGACGCGAAACGATATTTTGATATTGTTTTACAAGAAAGGAAACCATTTTTTCATTATTTTTTTTTTTTACAGAGAAATGAGAAGACAAGTGTCGCGGGAGTCCCCTGGCGGCAGGAAAATATTAAATCGGAATTAAAATAAAAGTTGAACATTATTGTTGCTTTTGATGAAGAAATAAAAAAGACGCAGAAATTGTGTGGAATTTATCTTGGAAGGAATTGGAATACAACGAGAACCTGAATAAGACAATGTGTGGCTGTGTGGGTATGTGTGTGTGTGTGTGTGTGTTTGTACATACCAATTTGTAAATATCTATGGATGTGTGTGTGTGTGTTTGCGTGTGCTTGCACATACATGCACGTAATATACGAATGTGTGTGTGTGTGTACTTGCTTATGTCTAAATATCTATGGATATGCGTCTGGTGAAAATAAGTACATGCAAATATCAATGTGTGCGTATGTGTGCGCGCATGTCTCTGTGTGTTTGTGTGTCTGTATGTCTGTGTAGATATAGGTAAATGTCTTTCGATATATATATGTTTGTGTGTATTTGTACATATACATATGTAAAAACCCATGGATACATGTATATGTATGTGTCTGTGTGCGTGTCTGTGTGTGTGTGTGTGTGTGTGTGTGTGCCTCTGCACGCGGATGTATGTATCACCATGGATATAGCGAAGGCATGTACAAGACTGACACTCGTATAAATTCGAGTAGCTATAACAGCAGCAGCAGATTTTCTGTGAAGAAGAGTCATGTTACAGTGTAGGCCAAAGAACTTAGGTATTCCCAGGTAACATCGATGCAGCTTGGCACCGACGGCAGAGAGAGAGAGCATTACTCTTGGAAGGCGGCAAATTTCTTTGTAGTCTCCAGTTTCGGCCTTCATCAGATGACTAAACAAGCTGAATGTACGAAGTGACCCTCAACACTATTCTTGTTAAAGAATAATAAATCTTTACCTTACAAAAAGTTTTGAGTAATCCTTCAGTTTAAATTTTAATATAACTCGAGATATTGGCAGCGAGCTGACAGAATCGTTGGCGCGCAACCAGGCAAAAATACTTCGTGGCATTTCATCTGGCTTTGAGTTTTGAGTTCAAATCCCGCCGAGGCCGCGTTTGCCTTTTTATCCTTTCTGGGTCGAAAAAATAAATACCAGTTGAACACTAGGGTCTCTCTAATCGACTTAGTCCCTCCCCCGAAACTGCTGGACTTGTGCCAAAATTTGAAACCAATATAACTCGACATAACCAACAAATATATATGTAATTTTGGATTTTGTCCCTAATATTATATATA
>NC_069005.1:34405917-34410182 GCF_001194135.2 Octopus bimaculoides
TATATATATATATATATATATATATATATGTATGTATGTATGTATGTATGTATGCATAAGTGTATATGCATGTGTACATTTATAAACACACACTCACACACATGTATATAAACAGAAACATAAGTATGTATACAGTTACTGAGATAGATTATCATAGATTATCTTACCTGATAATTTCGACCACACCATCGGCAATAATGAACATTTCACGAGCAACCTCACCTCTTCGACAAATGAGGTCACCCGGCGTGAATATATGAGCTTTCATTTTGAGGACTAAATCATGCAAGAATTCAGGTTGGCATTCTTGGAATATAGTTACCTGCAATGATCATGGGTTCAGGCTGGATTAAATGAAACAACGGCACCAATAACAGCAACAACAATAAAGACAATGACAAGCATTTATTAGAAAGGTGAACCAGTTGTTTCGCATATTGGCAGAAGGATATCAATTGGTGCGGGGGTGGGGCGCATAATAGATGAGATCGGCCCCGGAGTACACCCATTTCTTTAAGAGTTCTGCCAATTCCGATAATAAAAAGGTGAAAATATGACAAAACCGTCAAAGAAAGGATTCGAATAGAAAATTATGAACAAAAGAGATCCACAACTTCAAGACATTTAATCCGGCACAGCAAACTATTTGCCGGATTAACACCGTCAGACTTCATTGTCATAGAGTTTAGTCAGGCGTAAATTGATCAAATACTGGTGTTAAACCAATACAGCACAGTCAACTACTACTACTACTACTACTACTACTACCGTCGACATTAGCGCAAGAAAAACAACAGTAACATAAATAAAGAAAAACATCACAATGATCAACTGTAACCGTTAATAAAACAACAACAACAACAACAACAATGTGACCAGACCAATTACCTTCTTCAAAGTGTCCAGATTAACATTTAGTGCCAATTCCGTCTTTAATTTATCCGGCAACATGCCCAAAGAACTGATGTCAAGACTACCATTCATTCTTCCTCTGGAGAAATATAAAATACATTAATAATAATAATAATAATAATAATAATAATAATAATAATAATAATAATAATAATAATAATAATAAGAAGAAGAAGAAGAAGAAGAAGAAGAAGAAGAAGAAGAAGAAGAAGAAGAAGAAGAAGAAGAAAAAATTTTATTGATTTTAATAAAGATGCAATAAAAACTCCACACAACAAACTGTCTGAGATTTACAAGGAGTGTAAAGTGTAAGATCAATAATAATAATAATAATAATAATAATAATAATAATAATAATAATAACAATAATAACAATAAAGATGGTGGTGGTTTTGATGATGGTGGTGGGGGTGACGATAACGAGGACATTAATAATCAGATAACAATATAGAATCGGAACCTAACAATAAGAGAGGATGGTGGATTCACCTCGAGTGATTCAGGGACAGACCGTGTATAACAACAGGTCGCTCCGACACACCAAATACAAAGGCCTATCGGCTACCCGGCTAGCCACACCCTTTGCCAACCCCCTCCCCCCACCCTCACCCAATTTTCATTATACTCATTATAGGACAGCCTCCCCTACCACTCTTCTTTTTGTATGTGAGTGTGTGTGTGTGTGTTTGTGTAGATGAATCTATTTGTGCGTGTCCGTGTGGTGTGAAAAGGAATGGAAACGAAACACTTTGAGCGAAATGTCCTGTTTCAAACTTCATCAGACCAACCAGAATATTCAGAGTGACATCAATACCGTTTCCAGCTGCCAGGAAGGTCACCGTCTCTGGAGACTGGCGCGTGACAAGCCTATATTTCACAGACTGCAAGGTCATAAATACCATCAACCACACAACATCGCCGACAGTTAGTGAACCACTGAAGAGGGTATACAAGTACTTTAGCGGGTCCCATCATGGCACCCTGCTACGGACCCAACGTGGATGCGGTTGAGATAAAGAAGCAAATCGAACAGATACCCCGCCACCCACCAACGTATTTCTCAACAAAATTGATTAAACTCCGAACAACGAAAGTTTTCAGCTAAAGTAGAATCCAAAATCAGTAACAACAACAACAACAACAACAACAAACAATCGCAACAATAACGAGAAGAATTGTTACAGAACGCTCTTAGAGTCACTCTGTTCCGATATGACAAAGGTGAACTTTACTTACCTAGACCAGACATAGTCGTACCATCTCTGGACACGCTTCTGCAGTTCTTTGGGCACGTTGTGGCTTTGCATGTAAAATTTGGCACCATCCTGTGAAAGAGAAACGCGTGACAACGGTATGGGATTGTGAAATGTATAGTTTATATGGTCAATGGTGAACTATAGCGTCGTTCTATAGGAGGCCGTTTATGGCAGTAATTCAGTGAAGAACATCACATCGCAAGGGGCAATTTTCGGAAAGTATTTATTTTCCGGTTTTCTTGCTAATTTTTATATCTAATTATGACAATCACAAAGATATGGACGGACACACACACACACACACACACACACACACACACACACAAACACGCACATACACACACACAATTACACGTATACGTACTGGTGTGTGCGCGTGTATATATATATATATATATATATATATATAAATAGTTATCGCCAAGCCAACATGGCAGTCCCAAAATTATATATATATATACATATACATATATGTTCATATATACATACATAAAGCTGAAGGAAACTTTTGTCAGATTTTCTTTCGATTTGTGTCTTGAGGTCAACGAATGATCCTTGATGGGTTCTTTGGTAAATACTAGCGGAATATCAGCGAATGTTCAGCAGTTCTTTATTGGCTCCGTTTAGTATTGGCGGGAGGGAATTCTTAACCAGATGTATCTCATCGGTTGTTGCTAATTCCGTGAGTTTCTGGGTGAAAAATCATTCCGTCCACCCTACACTCGGCAATTAACTGAGATTTTATTTATTGACACTGGAGGGATAAAACATATAAGGCAAAGTTGACCTGGAAGGATTCGAACTCAAAGAGTTGCAACGAAAAGTGTAGAGAGGGAGAGATTCCAAGGCACTTGGCTAATTTCCTTTAACATGTGAAGTACATCGGAGTCTGACCTGGTTAAATGAACTTAAAGTAAATGCTTTGGTCACGGTTGGAGCACTTTAATCATTGGTTTGATGACAGAAACACCCCCATCCCATCCTCAATAGCTCTATAGAACAACAACAACAACAACAATAGTGTTTAGTGTGAACGTATCAATACAAATATATATTCTTCACTTAAGGATATTAGATTTTAAAACCGATATTTTAAGAAAAAAATTGTTTATCTCTATTATATACTCTCACGTGAGTTACATATCGTTCGAGTATATGCAACCATATATATATGTGTGTGTGTGTGTATATATATATATATACATACATATATATACATATACATGCATAAATATATATAGACATGAATACATAAATGTGTGTATGTGTATATATATATATGTATGCGTGTATGTATCTATCTATATAATATGTGTGTGCGTGTGCGTGGGGGCGTGAACACGTATGTGTATGTGTGTGTATGTACATCTTTATTCACTCAGGATACTGTTTTGTTGTTGGGAGAAGGGAGATTAATTTTTGAGGATCTTTAGGTTTTTTTTTTTTTTGTTATTTTGTAGAATTTATTGTATTTATTGATCTTACTTTCTGATTGTTTTTATTATTGGTGTTTGCTTTCCCAAAAATACAAATATATTTTTAGAAATATGAAGGGTTTTTGCTTCCATTCTTGTTTCAGGTCTTTTTTTTCTTTTAGCTTGTATATATATATATTTTTATTTTTGCAGCTTTTCTTGAGATTGTATTTAGGAAAATGGTTGAGGAAAGAATTTCTTTCATTAGATATACTTTTGTGGTGAATGTTCATATCCATACACATCTACGTACACATATGTGAATGTGTATGTATGTATTTTTGTGTGTATGTGTATATGTGAAGGTATGTATAGGAATGTACATGCGTCTATATTAGTTATTACATTCGCCTCGTTCTTTTACTCGTGTTTGCTTAAGTAGGTTCACACCCGCGAACACACGCTTACACGTCCTTCTCTCGTATGCTCACACTCACTCTCACACGCATCCGTACACTGACGGATACGCTCGAACATATTCTAACTCACACACACACGCAGGGTCGCATACAAAGACACATGCACATACGTACTTATTTGTGCGTGTGTGTGTGTGGTGTGTATACACACACACACACACACACACACACACACACATATATATATATATATATATATATAT
>NC_069005.1:34411363-34413406 GCF_001194135.2 Octopus bimaculoides
TATATATATATATATATATATATATATGTATATATGTATGTATGTATATATGTATATGTATATATATATATATATATACATATATATATATATGTATGTGTATGTATGTATGTATGTATGTATGTATGTTATCTTTGTTAGTGATGAAGACGATTTGGTAGAAGTGAAAACCTTGTCACAATGGAAGACATAAAGTAAACGTACGCCGCCAAACGAAGATAAAGCGTGGGCAAGTAAATATATTGGAATATAAATTAAAATATAAATGATTAAAGATTAAAGCTGAAATGGATTGAAGTGAAAGAAAAACAAATAAAACGCAGGCGTGTATATGTCTGGACTCGTTGCTGGTTAGAGACAATATTGTTAATCTCTTCAATGAGATTATAGAGCGTTGTAATAAAGTTAATGGCAAGAGAAAAAAAATAATGAGAATTCATAAATTGATGGTTTAATAGGAAATTGTAAATTGCAGGTGGAATAATTAAATAAATTAATTAATGGTGGAAGGTTAATTAAGTTCCTAGGTTAAATAATGGAGTGAATGTATTAAAAGGTAGCAAGCTACTAGAATGCAAAATCTTAGCTTCATCAGTTTCTTTTGTGTAGTTTCTGTGATCGAGGTTTATTGAATTGAGAGGCAGAAATAAAAGAGCTGACGTGGCTTATTACGAATGGCCGCCAGTGAAAATAAACTTTGTTTTCTCTCGAAAAGTAGACATATTGTATGGTGTCAAGCTCAGTGCAAATGGACTGAGTTGCTAGGAAAATATCTTGGTGTACAGTCTTTCGATGATGACTTATATTAAATAAAAATAATAATAATAACAATAATAATAATAATAAGGAGGAGGAGGAGGAGGAGGAGAAGAAGAAGAAGAAGAAGAAGAAGAAGAAGAAGAAGAAGAAGAAGAAGAAGAAGAAGAAGAAGAAGAAGAAGAAGAAGAATGATATTGATAATAATAATAATAATAATAATAATAATAATAATAATAATAATAATAATAATAATAATAATAATCATGCTCGTTCGATTCCAGGATCGTAAAGAAAAGGATGAAAACCAAACAAAAGCAAAAAGTACAATTCCTTAAAATTTAAAATAGGAAGAATTTGGAGTACGAGGACTGTAAAGGTCGTGCCTATAATAACTGGTGCTCTGGGAACAGTAAGCAAAGATATAGACAAATAGTTGAAGAAGATTGGAATGGAAATTACAAATAGTAGAATATTCCATATATATTAAAACCTGCGATGAATTCCTTTGAAATCCAAATATTAATTGCGATGAATCACCTTTTCCTTCGTTTTCTTTGTTTTAGTTTCTAAAGGTGTTTTATGTTGATACAATTTTGTTTTCAAAGAACTGATAGTTAACCCTCTATATAAAAATCGTTTACTGTTTATCTCATTGCCTCGTGATATTCTTTTAGTAAGCGATCGTTTAGATTACCTCAATTAAATTAAAAAGTTTTCTATTTGAAGGATTGTTTTTAAATTCCGTAAAATAGGGTTCATTAATTTTTATTCCAAATTATTGATAGCTGACTATGAAGTTATATAATTCGGTTTGATAGGGGTTTGATGCCTTTATGGTACGAAGTTACTTTTGATCTTCCAAACGGAATAGATCTTCCTGCCTGAAGGAATCGCGACAAACATTTGTGAATAGCACCAACGAATCCATTCAACTGGGCTAATATTTTCCTAAACGAGACCCTCGTAAAACAACGATTTGGTTGCCTTTTCCAGAGACCAATTCCAAAATTTGGCAGTGTTGTGAATCTCCAACAGACACCAAAATTAGAAAATAATATTTCATAAACCATAAAACACATAAATTAATTAAATTCGTTACTTGCAAATATTTAATTATTAATTAGTTTTTGTGTTTCTAATAAGATTAATTTAAAAAGAAAGTCTACACCTCATCTTTACATAGAGACCTCGGACCAGTTTGCTTCTATACACAAAAATATAAGCATAAGTGTGTGTGTGTGTGTGTGTGTGTGTGTGTGTGTGTGTGTGTGTGTGTGTGTGTGT
>NC_069005.1:34414267-34417959 GCF_001194135.2 Octopus bimaculoides
ATATGTATATATATACATACATACATACATACATACATACAAACATGTACATATTTATATATAGATACAAACATATGTATGTTTATATATACATGTGTATAGACACACACAACTCTCCATCTATCAACAAATCTCTTCTCTCCTATTACGCCACCCTCACCCCTCTCCCTTTTGTCTACCTATTAAACAGCATTCCTACTCTTCTTCTTCTTCTTCACGCATATCGACACAACTAAATCCTTCTTGATGCATTTCTTACACAACGGTGCACCGTGACATCAAATCCGTACGATGCACCTATATATGTTTGTTGGTGAATGAGCACGCGCGGCCTAAGGCTTATATACAGACACATGTCTGTATGGGTGTGTGTGTGTGTGTGTGTGTGTGTGTGTGTGTGTGTGTGTGTGTGTGTGTGTGTGTGTGTGTATGATGTTTTATGCATGTATATTCTAATCTACATGTGATGTTTATTATGTGTGTATGTCTAAGTGACTGTTTTCTCAACTGTGTGTAGGTTCTGATATTTCACCCATATTGAAGTTTTTAAAAATCGTAACTGACTCATCAACGACAACACAGTAACAACAACAACAGCAACAACAACAACAACAATAATAATAATCTTTTTTCCTATAGGCACAAGACGTAGACTTTGAGGGGAGGGGGATAGTTTATCACATAGACCCCAATACTTGATTGATACTTAATTATCGACCCCGAAAGGATGAAAGGCAAAGTCGAACTCGGTGGAATTTGAACTCGGAACATAGTGACGGACGAAATACCACTAAGCGTTTCACCCGGCGTGCTAACGATCCTGTCAGCTCGCCACCTTAACAATAATAATGATAATAATAACGAATGAGACCTGTGGAAATTCTATGGGAGCATTGACTAACTGAACACCGTGGGCCAAATATTATTACATATGTCATAAAACAAAGAAGAAAAAAAACAGGAGAGACGAAATGTAGAAAAGATCTCGAAGGAAGCTTATTTTTAAAAAAAAACAACATCCATTCCATGTGAAAGTTTTACCAGGTATTGTCGGTGAGTTATGTTCAGAGCCAGAGAAACTAGAATACCATCTGGAATGTTCGCACGTCAAGGTACTTTCTGTTAAAGAATTTCTGATTAAAACTTGACAGCTTGCAAGAATAATAAACAAGGAAAACCACCATTCTACATGCATACTGAGTATTGAAGAAGTATTAATAATAATAATAATAATAATAATAATAATAATAATAATAATAATAATAATAATAATAATAATAATAATAAGAAGAAGAAGAAGAAGAAGAAGAAGAAGAAGAAGAAGAAGAAGAAGAAGAAGAAGAAGAAGAACAACAACAACAACAACAACAACAACAACAACAACGAAAGATGGTCTTACTTACCTACGATAGTGGCAAATATAAAAACACCTATCAGGTAGCTGACAATAACGAACACATATCTGCAAATAGAGAAAAAGGGAGAGAGATTAGAGACAATCACAAAATAAGATGTGTGTGTGTGTGTGTGTGTGTTTACGTATGTATGCGTGCCTGTGCGTGCGTGCGTGCGTCTGTGTGCGCGTGGTTCGCCTTTAACTATACCTTATCACAATAAACATTGGTTAATTAAGAGCAACGTTGTACATTTGTAGCTTTGTTTTTCCTACCTCGAAATGTCATATATATATTTCTGACCAATACTTTTCAATCCGATCTTCGTAGATTCGGACGATAACACCTATCATATTTCTGTCTTATTTGCCCTCATCAGGGAAATGTAGATTTAATCCTTCTTTTTCGTGGAGATGGGAAAAGTCTTCTCTCCAAAACAAACAACGAACTATTCCGTAGAATTCCACACATTTTGTTGATCAACTTTCACTCACAAAGCTTTGATCGATCTGTGGTGTCCCTCAGTAAAATCGAACACTCAACTGCATAATTGGAAAGTAAGCTTTTTAACCAGACAGTCACACCTCTGTCGATGCTACCATCTTTACCAAGTTCCGCTACCAGCACCTTCTTGATTAATATCAGCAGACGGTACCTACACCTAAAACACTCTCATCACCGCCACCCCTACAACAACCGCCGCCACCACCATCACCTATTATTTTATATAACTTCCGTTGTATTCGTCACTAAACAACTTTGCCATTTTCTTCCTGCTAACACTTCCGTGCCGCGAACGACGCGTTAAGTTTCCAGTAAGAAGATCGTTGCAGCTTCGATTTTTCTTTTCTTTTTTTTTTTCGATTAAATCGATCCAAATGCACGCTGGAAGGATAAGCGCTAAAAATCGATGCTGGCAATATCTGAATACAGAATAGAAATGGACGAAACTAAATACCACCAGGTATTGAGTCAGATGTTTTACTCTATGTCTGATTAAATGAACATCAACAGTGATAATAGTTATAAATGAACGGATGAAGGTGAAGACGATGGAGGCTGTCAGGTGGGAGTGAAGACAATGGTGATGATCGTGGCGGCGATGAGGGTGATGATGATGAGGATGATGATGATTACGTTGATGATAGATAAACGCAGATAGTCAAATGGGGGGTTGGGGGCGAGGAAGAGAAGACGAGGTTACAGTTGGATGAATACGAGCTCAGAGTAGAACTTGTCCGAAGTTTAGTTGTCGGATCGAAACTGGAAGCCGACACTTACGTAAGAAAACGTATTTGCCATTCAGCTCGACCAACGGCCATAGGTTGGCAACGGAAGAAGAAAAATCAGTGGTTTTTTTTTTTATATACACTAAACAGAAGACACACAGACAGATTTAACAACAAAACAATAACATTAACAAGTTTTAAATTTGCAGACGAAAGCGAAAGCATACTAATTTATGTAAAAGACGAAAAAAATTCTAAAAAACTTAAATATTTATATACATATATATATGTGCGCACGCGCCGCGTGTGTGTGCATGATTGATTGATTGACTGACTGACTGACTGATTGATTGACTGACTGACTGACTGATTGATTGACTGACTGACTGATTGATTGACTGACTGACTGATTGATTGATTCATTCATTGGGAGATAGATACAAAAATAGACAGACAGAGAGGCAGACAGATAGATATTCAGACAGATTGGGAATGGAAATAAGTGTATACACCCATGTTGCTGATAATCTTAAACAGGAGGCAATAATTTATTTTTAAGAAAGAATTATTTTCATCCTGGTTCTTTCGAAATGTGTTATATAACCATACATACATACATGCATACATATATATATATATATATATATATATATATATATACCATAAAGACACGCACGCATACACAATCATGCATGTGTGTGTATGTATATGTGTGTGTGTGCGTGTATGTAGCGCGCGTGTGCGTGGCCAGTAACTTATGGTTGATTGCCTGCACCAAAAATATTCGCTCGAAATAAGTGGCAAAGAAACATAAGCGAGTTATGGCAGCCGTTGAAGAAAGCAATAATAATAATTAGGTTGGATCATGAACGACTTTATCAGTGTTTAATGTGCAGCAGCGACGATAGACATAGACGTGGTTTCTGTTCAGTTTTAGTGACACATCATCGTTTGCAAGATGATAGCTGGCTTCACTCAGTTCATTTTCATTTGCACATCGTGTATATACATATATACATATATATATGTATGTATATATATATATGTATATATATATATATATATATAT
>NC_069005.1:34418477-34419322 GCF_001194135.2 Octopus bimaculoides
ACACACACACACACACACACACACACATATATATATATATATATATATCCATATATATAAATATATCGATATACATATTGCCCGTGCGCGCCCGCGTGAGTATGATGTGTATGTATGCGTGTGTATGTGTGTTAGTGGTTTTTGTGTGTGTTTATGTTTGTGTACGTGTGTATGTGTGTGTGTGTGTGTGTCTGTCAGTCTGCCTGTGTGTTTCTTTGTGTGTGTGTGTGTGTGTGATTTATACCGAGCAAAACATAAACAGATTTTCATGTTGCTCTGCAGTAATAGAAAACACGTCTCGTCTTGATAAGAAAATCTTCGAGGAAAGAATTACTAGTCTTGCTCAAAAAAACAAAAAAACAAAAAAACAAAAAAAAACACAAATGACTGCGCAAAAAGTTTGTTAAAATTATTGTATTTGTAAACGAGGACTCTTGTCCTCACTAGACTGATCTGAATGGTAAGAAATGGCATTTGCAATGTTGCAGTTCGACTAATCTTCTTATGTGGACCTCTACTATCTTCTGCTCATGAATGCTAAGAAGGCGATAGTCGCAGGAAATAGGGGCTGTTGGATATAGGGACTGTGGGTAAAAGGGGCTGTGAATGTGTTTTGGAGCAAAGAATATAAAAATATAGATACGTATTAAAACTTGCTTTATAAATGGGTCTTTAATAATGAAAATATAGTGACAGAATCCAAAATAGCATTGCAGCACTTTGGTAGAAACGTGAACATTAGGATCTGCCCATTGAAAACTCTACGATAAATGGACGATATATATATGTGTGTGTGTGTGTGTGTGTGTGTGTGTGTGTGTGTGTGTGTGTGTGTGTGTGTGTGT
>NC_069005.1:34419950-34421617 GCF_001194135.2 Octopus bimaculoides
TATATATATATATATATATATATATATATATCGTGCTGCTACTGTATAAATCTCTGAGAGATTTAGAAATGTAATATTTCTATTTTGGAAATCAGGGAATGTATTTCACTTGAAATCTATGTTCTGAGTTCGAATTCCACCGAAGTCGACTTTGCCTGTCATCCTTTCGGGTTCGATAAATTAAGTACCAGTGAAACACTGGGGTCGATGTAATCGACTAGCTCCTTGCCCCACTATTTCAGGCTTTCTGCCTTTAGTAGAAATCATTATCATTATTGTTATTATTGTTCTTGTCATCATCATCATCATCTTGGTGATGATGATGATGATGACGACGATGATCACTTTCAGAATATGAGAGCGTGAGATGGCAGGATTAATTAAACGTTGGAGAGAGGATGGCAAAGAGTCTGGCGTCGATTCCTCTCTTTCTATTTTTCCTTTCTTTCTTCCTTTCTCGCTTTCTTTCTTTTTAATTAGGTAGTATGTGATGTAAGAGAGACGTGGCTGCTATTTTTAGCAGATAAACAAGCATTGAAAGGCTTCGTTGCTGTCTTGTTCTCACGCTAGGTCCATTGGTGAGGAGGGTGGGGGGAGGGTCGAGAGAGAGAGAATTTGAAATGATGCACAATCGAAAACTCTCTCAATGCATGCACATTCATACACACAGGTGTATATGTGTGTGTGAGTGTGTGTGTGTGTGTGCGTGCGCTTGTGTGTGTGTGTGTGTGTGTGTAGGCATGTATATGTAGATATATACACCACATGCTCGTATATACCACATACACACAGCATGCAACACGTGTACACATTCCTGTACAGAGACTTACGCACATATTCTACATACATACACATAGGTGTACAGAAGTATATATATATATATATATATGTATACATATATACATGTAAACAACCACAAACAGGGACAAACAGGTACGCATGCACACACACACACAAACACACATACACACACACACACAATACGCACAATACACACACACACCAATCTAGCGATAAACCATTCAGTTAATTCTGAACAATCAGGAAGCGGAAACAATGTTGCGTGGTAGTGTTGGTGGTGGTGGTGGTGGTGGTGGCGACGCTGATGATGCGGTGATGGTTGTTGTTGATAGGGTTTGCGTTTGTGTGGATGAGTGTGTGTCTGCATGAATATGCTTAGAAATAGGTGAGTGTGTGTGCATATACCCACACCCGTATACACACACACACACACACACACACATACAATGACACATATAAATGTGCATGCGTGCGTGCACCCAGGTATGTGCGTGTGTGAGTGTGTGTATGTGTGTGTGTGTGTGTGTGTGTGTGTGTGTACTAAGATATAAACAAGTACTAAGAGCCTGTTACCATAATACTCGTAAGTTTGACTAATGGAAATATGATGATGATGGTGATGACGATGATGAGGAGATGTCGTGATGGTGATGGTGGAGGTTGTGGTGGTTTTAGTGGTAGCGGTGTTAATCGTCATGGCGGGGATGATGATGATGAAGACGACGATACGGTGATGATGATGATGATGATGGTGATGATGATGATGATCGGATGATAATAGTGGTGATGCTGCTGACAATGATGATTATCTTGATGACGATGATTGTGGCAGTAGTGGTGGTGGTGGTGGTGGCGGTGGTGGTGAG